>NC_088643.1:85563703-85631203 GCF_964019385.1 Sycon ciliatum
GAAGTGACTGTGGCACAAGCATAGAATCATGACAAAAAGGCCACCTACCGACAAGAAGCCAGGGTTCTTTTTGTCAAACTCAACGAGCTGCTGTTTTGCTTGCACACGAATGTCCTCCACAACATCTGCGTTCATAGCAATGAGGTGAGGAACAAACTACACACAAGCACACAAAATGCAAAAGGAGACGCAGCTGACTATCACATTAAACCACTCATTCTTCCTTCACAATGTCAGACATGAAACAACATACTGACAGAGGAGAAAAAGAAAAGAAAGCCAAGAGAGCATGCACAAGTGAAGATCTGTCCAACAGATTGAAATTACGAATTGCATTATGATGCAGCAAAGTTAGAGTAAGGGGTTCTCCCCAGATATATGCAAGATATACATATATGTATTGAGTCGACACCTTTGTACATGTACTTGGACGGGTTGGAAGGTTTTCGCTTGTTCAGCGTCAAACAGGCGGGACAGAAATGTACGTGAAGTGCCTCACCTCGTACGGATGTACCAGACCATGTGAGAAGACCAGGCCGATAACGTGCAGTGCGGCAGAGCGAACCTCCTTCACCTTGTGCAACATGCAGCATGTGATGGACTTCAGGTATACTTGTGCGATGGAACTGCTCACACTGTATGTACAAAAAGCAGTAAGGAAAGGTTATTAGTTATCGACTGGCAAAGCTGGCAACAGAGCAACACAATCACTGTGTTCCTTAAAATTTTTAAAAAGGATACAATCTTCCTTCGTCAATCTAGCACGCTATACACCAGCATCCATGATTAACTAGCAGTATTGCAACTTTTTTCAAGGAACCAAAATGTCCAATTTAGGCACATGGCACCATACACCCGATTTATTAATCCAGTAGACTTTCTGTCAAGCAAAGTGGAGCCGATGACCACCGTACTACAATGTACAGATAAACAAATATCTACTTTGGTACAGCAGAGGTGACAATGCAAGGCAGAAAAGGTATTGCTAGGATTGTCACTGGGCATATGCAAAATTGACACATTTTTTGACACTTGAGCAGCATCAGTATTTTCTCAAGCATTCAACATTCAACAGTGAAGTCTCTTGTACGAGCAAAATAATTGTGCAAATCATCACAAACTCATTTATGGAAGTACAATGTAGATATTCCAAACTGTACAGAAATCAATTCAAGTTTAATTCAACAGTGGCGATTAAGTGTAGTAGTAGTAGTAGTAGTAGTAGTAGTAGCAGCAGCAGCAGCAGCAGCAGCAGCAGCAGCAGCAGCAGCAGCAGCAGCAGCAGCAGCAGCAGCAGCAGCAGCAGCAGCAGCAGCAGCAGCAGCAGCAGCAGTACATACTGTGATTGGCTGTCCCAGTTGACCAACTTGTCACTTTGTCCAGCGTCACCATTCTCTTGACTACTTGCTTTTTGCTTCTTCTCTGCACACATGCACGAGAAAAACACAAAAAGCACAATATATACACACAGTGGAAGCACTTACCCCACACTATCAGACCTTACAAAGTATACACACAACCCCTCACTAGGAGCAGGGTAGCCCCCCCCCCCCCCCCACGCCACTCATTCGGCGACTTTTGTGTTTTTTTCAGGCCATTTAGCGAAAAAAAGCCGTCGATAGTCACTAACAGAGGGCTCATAAAGGCACACGTGTCTGGGGAGAGCCCCGTATGTTGCATTTTGCGTGGCAAGACAATTTGGGAAAATGGAAAAAATGGGTTACGGGGTAACTGTTCACCGTGCCCCCCCCCCCCCCCCCCCCTACTAATTTTACCTGGCTAGAACCCTGCTAGTAGTAGGTAAATACCACCACACACTAACCTGCTTTCCTCTTTTCCGCTTGCTTTGTCATGTGCACTTCATCCTCTGCCAGGTACATGCTCATGTTCCGGAGAACCTGTCACAGGAAACATACCACCATCAGAACACATAGAAACAAACACATGGAGGTTTCACAGGGTCCAGGAGAGCTGCTATGTTATGTCCAATATTTTAAAGACAGTACTTGTTGCAAGATCCATACCACAATCGAAAGCATTGGCTTCCTCCTGTTCATATGCTATAAGGTTGCACCTCGGCTTCGTCATCCAGCCTCACTTTTAAAGTAAGCATAGCTTCTAAAGGCAATTTAGAAGATTGTTCCGTCCGTTTGCTCATCGGATGTACCCAATGTACCACACTCCACTGAAAAACCTGAAACACAATAAAATATCATCCGCACAAACCTGCGTTGTAAGCTCAACATTGGCTTTGGAGTCGAGGAAGGAGGTGTACAACTTCTCACTTTCCGGCCGCACCATCATGTCTGGCTTGCCCATAAAGAAATGACCTAAAGTAAGCACAGAAGAGTGAAACAATGAAGATGAAGACATCTAACAAACATAAGCCAAAAAGTAAGGCATAGAACAAGATTTGGCAAGAGCAAGGATGCCACTACCAAAGTACACGTAAAGTCACTTCGATGATACATGAAACAAAGACTATACGGTGAAGGTTAAGCAGTGGGAACTTTGGAAGACCTATTGTAACGACCAGGATAGAAGAATGGGGAAAAGGCCGGGGCTAAAGTAAGAAGCAGCACCAGTACTCAAGCCAATCAAACAAAAACCATGCCTTACCTAGAGCAGCAAGAGACTTCATCCTAATGGGCCCATCTGTTCGCTGAACAAGGCCCATAAGTAACCGGAATACCTTTTCAGTTATGTCCGCAATCTATATATAAATCGAATCACACGTACAGAATATTTCTATTGCCATCCTGCCCAGAAAAGTAGCTTCCATGTTGTACTAGTAAGCGCACCAAGAGACCAACATGAGAAGATACAGGATCAGGAAGACATTGCACAGCAGAACACTTTGGCCCAGACCCAGCTACGGATAGCCAGGTGATGGCAAACAAGCTGCAGTCTACAATACAATTGTTCAACCTACAAGATGGTATGGAGTTAGTGGCGAAGAACTTCAACATGGCAACTGTACATAAAGACTTGCATACCGAGGTATGCATTGTACTTCACAGAACTCAGTGATCTTTTGGGAAGTTGACACGCACAACTAAATCACAACTAGTTGCACAAAAAAAACCATACTTCTCCATTGACGTTCAGAACTGCGGAGTGGTCAAAATAGCGACACAAGGCACCCACACACAGGACACTGCGTAGTGCCAGTGCGCGGCGATTGCCCTGCGTAAGAAGATTTGGCTGCTTGCAGGAGCTGTACAGAAAGTCTGCATGGCAAAAATAGACAAACAAACTATTTCTCTTTCTATCCTTAGATATACTCCTTGGCTGGAGATGAACAAGCACGATGGAGAAACACAGAAGAAAAAGTTTCCAAGATCTAGCCGGTGCAAGTCAATGGAGCGCATGGGTAGATTTAATTGCAATGCTTCAGCAGTTCAGCTCCGTACTGGAGTATATCATTGATCTATTGCACACAACATGCTGAAAGAAACTTCTCGAACAACTGAAGAAACCACGACAGGAAGTACTTACCATAGAACTTGCGGAAAGTCTCATAAATGAACTTGTAGTTGTGTGTCACCTTGTTGACAATCACCGACAGGCATCCAATGGCAGGAACAATAGGCTACAGAGAAGCAATACACACAGACACGACACCGGCACACAATGGCATCGTATCCGAGAAATAGTGAGAAGATGCTTCAGAGCAGCAGGAAACTTCCAAGTGATTTTGCAGGAGCATAGCATGAGCTCCAGTTATGTTACCGGGGATAGTGTAGTACTGTGCAACTGCCAATACACATATGCTGCGCTGATACATAGTACAACATTTCACCAAATGTTCGTATACTCGTGAGCACCTCACACTGGGATGGCGAGGGGATTTGCTAACTGTGAGGGTGCTCTTCATCTTTGCTTGTTTTCTGACAGCTTAGGCACATGGACTCAGCTGAATCAGTATCCACACTGGCACTATTCGCCTTGACAAATCCTGCTCATAAGGACTGAGGGCAAGACAACGGGCACTGCAACTTACTGCCTGTGGTGCAACAAACATCATCTCAGCAAGCCGCTCCTCCATATTGGCAAGGAATGATGGACTGGGATGCTCCAACAGGGGCAAGACAGCTTGAAGCATCTCAGACACATAGCAAGACAATTGAATGCTGACTGGATTCTGTGACGAACAAACCACACCAAACCACACAGGACATGAAATCACTCCACACTCAGTAAACTAATGGTTTATTACAAATCAAGCTACTTACCTCCCATGACATGTCCAAATAGGGCAGGATGCTTGGAGCATGTGAAACTGCGAGATGTGGGTCAGCACGAACAAATAAACACAGCGTCCAAATGCAGGGAAGTAACTGGTCTGATTCTAGTCGCTGAGCGGCCTTCGCTGACTTGCTTGATTTCTCTGAAGGAACACAAGGAAAATGTACAAATGCAAACAAGCACGAACACACAAGTCATTGCATGACAAGTTCAAATTCAAAGTGTGACAACAGAGCACTGTAAATATGAACAGAATGAAACAGAGACGACACCCACAGCAAAAGCATTTGAACAGTTCAACCAACGTACCTTGCGAGGAGGTCTCCTCGATCACTAGCATATGCTTGACAAGGCAGTCGACTAGGGTTTGACAAACAGCCCTAGTAGTAGCAATACTAGTAGACGAAGTGTTCTTCTCATCCTCCTCATCTACACGTAGCATCTAATTCAAAAGAGCAGAACAAGGCAAGACATCTGTGAACTATGATCATGAAACCATTTTCACACAAAGATAAAAGCAAACCTTCATAACAACGTGACGGCACAAATGCTAGTTGTGAAAACAGGATATTCGCCTGCCCCCTCCCCCCCCCCCCAACCCCCCAAAAAAGGACAGTGAAACTTCAATATAACACATCATGGATATAACATACTATTTCATTTGCACTAGATAAAAAGTGCTTTTTGAAGACATTGCATATCCTTCTATAGTCATTTGGTGTCCGGATATAGGGTACCTTGGCCATAAAGCACAAAGTTTCACGTCCCATGCAGGTACATTATACTGTACTGTTTCACTGTAGATGATAATTGCACGCCCAGCCCATACCTTCTTCAGTAGCTTCTCAATCCACTCATGAGTGTCCTTGCTACTGATGGCCACCTGAATCACGCAGGGAAAATTACGGAAACACCAGTGTCAGTGTACATGTAAGGCAGTTACTGCATGGACTACTGAGTAGTCATGTAAATACTTCCTCCGTATACAAAAACTTCGTGACTTTTTTTAAGGCTGCGCATAGCTCTGGAATTGTTCCGTTTGACTTGGAATAACACTCGTGGCATTGTCTAACCTGCTTACAAGCTATATACAAAGAAAAAAGCAACTCAGACGAATGAGATTGAGTTTATTCAGAGTCTTCGTCGCTCCTGTCATTGTCACCTGACGACGCTGACTCTGCATCGCCAACAGTCGCTGCTTCCGCTCGCATTTCGTTCAGATTCTTTTCCGCTGCAATGACGATCCGACACGGGACTTTGGCTAGCGTACTCTTCATTTCCAGAGCTGTGTACGAATCGGTGTCGACTATATTCAGTCGTTCCAACCCGCGACCTCCATTATGCCGTGAAACGAGTCGCTCAAGCACATCCACACGCTTCGCATTTTCTCGGCAGGAGAATCCTCCCAGCATTCTACAACGGCTTCGACGAGGTCCCTGCGATTCCCCTAGGCCACAACGGAGACGTCTGACTGGAGTGGAGAGAGGCGAAGAAAGCCAGGTCGTCGACATTCCGATCCGGAGTCTGCGCTGGTTGCACGACGACTGAAATGTTTCAACTTTCCGTGCGAGCAGAACCGATGTATGTTCTCACGCTGCGTATGGGGCCGCGCACCGCAAGTACGAGCCTGGCCAGTTTCAGGGCAGCGAGTGCCGCGCGAGTCGTGACTCCGTGTTCCAGGCGCGAGCTCCACTTCGTCACGGTGTCAGTTTCGAGCAAGTAAGTGTTAGTTTTTTGTCATTTGACTCGTGAGTTCCTGTCGGCAACGTCCTCACACGCATGGCTTCCGTGGAGAATCTGTTCGAGATCAACCAAACCTACCTCAATATGAATGTGGGTTGTCGATGACAGCCTTCGGCGCGGTTCGTTGAGCAGGTTCTTGCTCAAAAACACCGTTGAAAAAAGTCACGAAGTTTTTGTATACGGAGGAAGTACCAAGAAAGCAGAAATAAGCAACTACACATGTGAGAACTATCCGCGCGGCAACTGAAAACAGACCACGTTCAGATAGCTGCGCTAATGCTAACCGGACGCAGTGTACATAAGCATTGGGAAAGAACTTACAGCCTTCACAATGTTCTTGACGCGTAGCAAGACACCATCCCCAACTCCAGATGGGGTGGTCGATTCAAGCTCCTTCGATGTGAACGGGCAGAACCACATTTCTTCAAACACTTTACGAACAAGGGCCTGCAGTGCGAGCACATCACAGACGAGACGTACAAAGCCAATAACATGAATCTAAATCTCATGTTAATGTACATCTACAGTATAGAAAACTAATCAAAACCGGAACATTTTCATGCAAAGTGTACACATGTCAACTGGAAACCACAATGCAGTGAGTCAACTGGAAACTACAGTGCAGTGAGTCAACTGGAGACTACGTAGCCACGGGGGCGACGGTAGAGATGAAGCCACAAGACCAAAGGTGCGCATACGTTGTCAAAAAAGCAAATTCACTATCAGGTTCACTTACTGCTTTCTTTGAAGCAGATTTCCATGGTTAGACTGCTTACCAACAGCACAAACTCACCTTTGTACTGTCTTCCTCTTTCAGACAGCGGATCATCAGCAAACAAATGTCAGGAACGTGTTTGAAATCGGGCTGTTGAATGCAAATGTCACGCATCGTCTTGATGACACGCTTGCGAACACTAACTCCAGCATCCTACAGTGCCATGCACACCCACACCACCACACAGAACAACATTACAAAATTGTTACACAGACATCAAATTACACGATTTACACTACGAGTATCTGCATCATGAGCACATAAGCCACTCCTAAAATCCAAAGAGTAAGTAATGGAATGATGCTACATGTACGTCAAGTATCTTCAATTTAGGACTGCCAATAAAACACTGCCCGGTGAGTTGTGATGAAAGTAAGAACTGAAACCAGTGATGGTGGGTTTTGTGATAGCCTTTTTGCCATGCGTGTCATTTTTGATCAACTTACAGATATTCTGTCGGAGAGCATCCGATAGTAGTTGAGCGTCAGGTCTGGCTTCAGCAGCACAAACTTTCCAATCAAATCAACAGTAGCCTCACGCATGCTTGTCGAAGGATCTTTCAGCCTCGCATGTACAGCATTCTGAACTTCCTCCTGATATGAGTAAGACACATAATTTGCATAAAATAATTTCGTCAGCAACAATGCACATGAGCCAACTGTAAGTGCCTACGTCAACTTAGCCACAGTTGCATCACTGCAAGCACCGGCTGCACCAAAAAGTAGAGCAGGCCCCACATTTTGCCACTAGCTGGTATGAGAACGTCTCCAAATACAATGCTGGTTTAGGCAGCTTTCAGGGAAATGGATCCATGTCAAGGAAATAGCAAACGTTGGACAAAAATGAAGCACAGCTAAGCCCACAAAGATGGGAAGGTCATCAACAACCCGGAAAAGCATACCTTGGCAAGCAATGAAGGGTCGCAGTTGACGATCACCGACAAGGCTTTCATGGCTTTAGTTCGCACTGTAGCAGCAGCATCTGCTAGCTCCACCAAAATCTACATACACAAAACACAAAGTACCAGTGAACATCAACTGATGGTACATGCATTGGGCTATACATGTCGTCTACTCAGCCAACACCTAAAAATAATTTTCAAATACACTATGGTCTCTAACCACCTAGTAAAAACTCCTACATAGGTACTCTAATCGTACTCTAATCGATAGATTATCATTAGGGGTGAAACGATTATATTATCGATTACTCAGTGATTACTCGGCAAGAAAAGTATCGAGTGATTATTGCACTCATTATCGCCTTATCGGCTGTACGATAGTTCTGTAATGTACAAATTGAAGCGAGCATGGCCGTATGGTTCAGAGCGGGCGCACGCAAACCATCCATATGCATGCACTGTGTGCGTGAGTTGCAGCAGACTACTTATGGCGTACGGTCTTTCTATGCTAGATCTGTGCATTACAGTACATGCATGCATGCCTACAAGGCACACGGTTTGACACCCGCTCTCAAAACCAGAACGGTTTCAGACCAAGACTGCAACATTAGTGCAAGCGTACACACGCCGTTGCAGCTCTGGGTGCATGCCGTTGGTCTGTGTTATGGTTCTTCTCCCGGCTATGTTCAATCAAATTTGTTATAGCACTTGGGCTGATACATTAATATGCTTTTTCCGGACTTTATAGTTTATACCGGTACCTGTTCAGACCACGTGCCTACGGTATGCTCTTCGCCTCCCAAACCACTCAAAATCAAGCAGAATGAATGAATATGATTGATAATTTGAATTGATAGCATCAAAATGAATACCGTTGAACACAGTTACTACCGTACTGGCAATATATGTTGCCGCGTAACGCGTAACGCAGGGGGGTGCGGCGATCTTTTCATTGCAGTTTGCACTGCAAAGGCTGAAAACTGTGAAAGCACGTGTACCGCGTGGCAAAAAAAAAGGACTGCGGCAATATAGAAACCTGTGTAACGGCTCCTGTGCGACTTTGCATGTAACGCCCTGCGTGCGGTAAACATGTGCCAATGTAACGCTTCATGACCTCACTGCGACCATATATATTGCCAGTACGGTATTGAATAACGTGCGTGCAGAAACAGATCGCAAAGCCGATTGTTATGGTATCAGCTAAGCCGATAACTAAATTTCACGATCGCTGCACCCCTAATAGGTCTTTTGCCAAATAAGAAACGCAGTGACTTGGCGGGGCATGGCATGCGTACTGAATGCGTGACACAGGCACGGGGTACATGCAGTGCATTCCTCCCAGCGCGAGCTCTTGTTTTGGAACCGCAACGATCAATCATCGCGTTTGGCGTGTACTCGCCCACGTGGCCAGAAAATGTGGCTCTCCTGGATCGAAAAAACTGACAGCGAAGGGTTTCTGTTTTATTCTCGCTTTTTCATCGCTGTTCGCTGTTTGTTTAGAAAGTATCTCTTTGCATTTACTTCTCGCTGGGCCTTTGCAGTGAGTTTGATACATGGCTGATGAAGCGGTCCATGAGCCGAGCCCTTCTTCTCTTGCCGCGATACGTTTCGATGAAGGGAACGTTGAAACTAGTCCTGTGACTGAAAATGAAGTTGAAGATCCCAATGTTCGGTTTGTGATGCCTCCGGACAACGAGTCGTTTGAAAAGTGGACGGTGAACCAGTTGAAGACGTACCTGCGAGCTAGAGGAGCCCGAGTGTCCGGGAAACGAGATGAGTTGCTCGAACGGTAAGTACCACTTCGGTATGCAGTCTTCAAATAACTTTTCGCAACAAGGAAAAGGAAATGTTATCGGTACATGTGTTTGCTTTCCAACTTCCTCCATCTGTTCAGGACCAGGTTCTACCACAACGATCCAAAACTGCGCACTCCAGATACATCTGGCGGCAGGCGTCGGCAAGGAAAACGGAAGAGTGCTGCCATTCAGAGCATTGTTGACGCTGAGCTCGTGGAAGCACATAGTGATGCAATAAGCACATCGTCCACTGTAGCAGCTATATCTCGTCCTAGTTTTCCTGACACAGGGTGGGACACATCAAGCTCTGCTTTGCCAAATGACCTATCGCTTGGTGTGATTTTCGATCACCTCCGAGCCTGCGGCAAGTATGCTACCGTGAAAAAGCCCTTCACCCGCGGATTCAACTTCTTCTTCTGGAGTTACATACATTCTGTGAGCTGTTGCAAGATTGCAATGTCTACTGAGACCCCGACCAGATACTTCATCAAAGCCAAGTGCTGGGCGTCCCAGTCCAAGAAAGAAAGTTATGCACTGGAGTGTTTAGTTGAAGCAGCTGCTACAACTTACCTGATGTCAATCGCTTATGCACACTGCTCTTGCACTGCTGGAGTTGCTGGCTCGTGCCATCATCTCGTCGCACTGCTCCCAAGCATTGAGCACTGTGCGAAGAAGCAGCAGGATGTACTAGCAGAGCAGACTTGCACAACTGAGAAGCAGGCTTGGGGTCCTCGGCCTCGTCAAGTTGTCGCACAGCCAGTGTCTTCACTCGTAATTGAAAAAGCGGATCCCGTATGTCACGTGATTGTCGCCTTGGAGTTGACCAATGACAGATCAAACAGCGCGGGCTGGAAAGCGCGATCCTGCCTGCTCAAAAGGTGATGGAACTGGATCCACTGCCCGTCGTCAAGTGACGACGGGCAGGAACGGATTCCACTGCCCTGGATTGACTCTCTACTTCATGGTCTTTCGGTTACTAATAAAATAACTAAAGCAGAAGAGCGACTGTTTGCAACCACAACTGCCATCATGGCGCTCCAACATTTGATCTGGAACTGGGAGAAAAGAAGCCCCTTTGTTGAACGATATTGGCGATGTGAATGAGCTCCTCCAAAAAGTTGAGGAAGAGACTGAAACTTTTATTGCGGAGTCGCTCGCGAAGGAGATCTTGGCCGAGCCGGATGAGCCTCAACCAAAGCGCGCAATGCTCAGCAACCTGCAGGACCCGCGCAATTTGCCGAGGTTTCCGATCAAGACGTGGGAAAAATCCGTAGGAACAGAACAGTCAGAATGCCCGATGCCCAGTTGACAATGTCAATGGCACCACGAGAAGAAAAGCACTATGGACTACTACAAAAAACTGTACCAGAAAACAATCACAAAACACAATGCAGGTGTGTCTGTCATGTATCTCTTTATTTGGCTTGGGTGCACACGGGAAACACGTTCCAGTCACTCATACTCGGCCAGTACCGCTGTTCATCCAGCCCTTGCTGCTATCGCGGCGTGGGCTGGATTCTGCGGTACTGCCCTCGTACTCATGCAGGAACCTGTACTTCGTGGGCTTCTTCCATGCAAATACGCTTGGAACAGCAGTAGATTTCAGCCTTGCGCCCTACTTCTTTGTCCCTTGGACATAGTCTTCGTCCGTGAAGTGGTTAGAACACACCACTGTACTGTACGACATGATGGTAAACACACCGTCCCTCTCATCTCGACGGATGGCGGCAATCCAAGACTTCCTTGTGTCCAACTCGTCCCTGCTCACGCTTCTAGCTTCTCCAGTTTTTGTTTCTTTGCTACCAGGGAAGACGTGGAACAACGTATTTTTGTCCGAACGTCGGTCGCTGTTGCACTGCGGAACGCAGCAGTGATCGCCTTTCCCCATGACTAGAGAAGCTGGGAAGATGTCCTACATAACAAAACTGAACACTTTACAAGAATCAGGCGGAGAATCTCCAGCGGCTGTTCTTTTATCTTCTAAAGTATCGAGCGCGATCGCTTGAAGAAGTTAGTTTCTGAAAGTAAAGGCACGAACAAAAATAGAAGGAAAAGTCACATTTACACGTGGGCGAGTACACGCCAAACGCGGTGATTGATCGTTGCGGTTCCAAAACAAGAGCTCGCGCTGGGAGGAATGCACTGCATGTACCCCGTGCCTGTGTCACGCATTCAGTACGCATGCCATGCCCCGCCAAGTCACTGCGTGTCTTATTTGGCAAAAGACCTATTATCATCTACTACCATCAATTGACAGAGGAACTTGATTGAACACCTACCTTCACTAGGCAGTACTCAAAGGTATGGACAGTGTCATTGACGAGATGTTGACCAATTCTGTCCAGTTGCTCAGAGGTAAGGTCAACCCTGGACCTGCCCACATAAACACAGTACACATGGAGGTACAATGTCTCCCCTACACAATCTTACTGTTGAGAAGTTCAAGCCATGACTGGGTCTAACAATAATGATGAAGGGCATGATAGACTAGTAAACCATTCCTCACATACTGTACTTTCTTACACAAAACATAAAAGTCTGCCTCAACTACATGTAGAAGCCTGGTCTTCAAGATGGCTCATCAATACACAGGCCTGGCTTTGACTATTCCTTTAACCACCCTCTGGAAGTACAGCAAGTCGACATAGCATGCAATGTTGCACGCAACAAGAATACTCTTGATACAGTAGCAATAATTCAACGTGCAGTGTGCACTAACCTCTTAGGTTTCTTTCCATCGTCAGTGGAAGCAGCAAGTGCATACAGAAAATCACAATAGTCCTCTAGCTCCTTGTTCAGAATGACCAGGGACTCCGCACTGGCAGCAGTCAAGTCCTCATTGTCGCCGCCTTCAGGCATGGTCAAGAGGGTCCGTTGCTTTTCGTACGCCTGACACAACCACCGTGATAGATGATAGTCTTTGGCCACCTGTAATACAAAAGCCCATGACAAGCCAGCGAACAGAACAGTTTCACCATTGCGCACTTAAATAGCCAGCAGTATGCATTTACCATTGCGTATCTAAATAACCAGCAGCATGCATGTCAACAGTGCTCACAGACAATTGTGGAAAACGAATAATTCTGGGGTCAGAGTAGGACTCCTTTCAGGCAAGGACATGGGATACTTGAATCAATTGTCCTGAAAGGGGTCTATCAATGTACGTACAGGAACACCTGTGGAAAGATTCAGCAGAAAAAATTATGGAAATTATTATCATCCCACATGCACACAGACACAAACATCTGTTGACGGGTGATCAAGTAATACTATAAGTTCCGGTCCTCAGGAAACTTACCCGGCAAGCAGGGTCATTCATGGACAGGAAATGAAGTTGCTCAATGAACACACGTCTCAATAAGAAGTCATCCTGCAGATCAGCAGAGGTTAAAATCAGAAATCAAACTGACTAGGGCAGTACAGACAGCAGCACCATTTCAGAATGGGTACCGCATTCATAAATCAAAGACAGATCAGTGCAGATGCTAGCAGCAATAGCTCACGTTCATGGGTGGAAAAGGTGTCCCAGTATGCTCAATGTGTCCCATACAAATATTCATACTCTCAGCCGTACGGGAACTCCAACAGTACCCTACCTGCTCATCTCGGTCACAGTCACTGTCGGCCAGTTTAGAACGGATCTAAATGTGACAGGCACAAACAGATAGAATGATAGATATTACATTTGATGTTTAAATGTATAAACTGACAGCTTGCTCCATGCCCAGACGCAGTGTTTATACGCACACCAGGGAGAGAAGATTAGATGAACCAGTTGATTGTCCTGTAAGCTTTGACTATGTAAATACGAATGTATTTCAGGGGGGATTTTCAGTACATGAGGAATCATGATAATTCATATTATCATACCGTCTAAGGGGTCGTCTGTAATTATCGATCTTTTTTACGAAGAGAAAAAGTTTCGTTTATGGGTTGATGGGTTGAGGAGAGTTTCGTTTTGAAAATTATTGATAGCTGAAACATCAATCCATTCTAGCTGTCAAGTCAATATATTTTTCGTTGAAGGGGGTGGGTTGGTGGGGGAGAGTTGAAAGCACTCGAAACTAAACTTTTTCGTTCCGTGAAAATTATCGATAATGCCGGATGGCCCCTAAGTAGAATATATTTCCAGAGCCGGGTTCACCCAAACAAAGTCGAACCTCAGACTGAGGATGTGCGCCGAATAAGAAGTGTCACAAAATCCAAACACATAGAAATGTGTAGGATTCATGCTGATAATTCGAAGTGTGTGGTGATGTTCATCGAAGTTCACTGTACAGTGTACTGGCCAACTGTGTATGTGCGAGAGCATAGTTTGGCCGGGCCGTGGTGGTGATACTGGCAAAGACATAACATTGTTTGGAGCACACTAAATGCGTACCCACAGGATATATTATGTAAAGAGTGTGCAATGCGAGCAGTTTGACATGCATATCGTGTTGTGGGTGCTTGCTTAGAACGGCCTGATAATTAGAAGTGTTTCCCCTAGCAAAGTGAGGTTTACATAGTTAATTCCACATACAAAACTACAAGCATAAATCTGTACCTCGGCCACAAGAGACTGGATGGGCTCTGCACCATCCATCTCCATACACTGCTTGCGAGCCCTGGCGGCAATCGAGCCCATGTGATCCAAGGCCACGACACGCGTAGACATCTCGCTTGACTTGCTGACGGCGCCAGTCTGCAGCAAGGATATAGACACGTAACATCCTTTCAGCCATTATTGCTCCCACAGAAAGAAGTCATACCAGTGTTCATACAATGGCATTGGTTTATTGAGGTCAAGCAGTACATCTAGTATTTTTTAAGTCTTTTATTTCATCCCTAATAGCAGTACACATGCAATTGCATAGCGACAACTTACCAATAGAGGAAGGAGCAAGTCAATAACGATCTGAGCAGCAGGCCATTCTGCAGAGTACAGGCAAACTAGTATGTCCTGAACGAAGTTTCCAAAGAGCGGCCGAAAGTCGTTTTCCTCCTTGGTGTGGCACCTGTTAGCAAGGAAAGCCGAGACATAAATACATTCCACTTACTGGTTGAAGGAGTTTAGTCCAAACATGGCACCGAACAGACTTCCTTCAATGCAGGTAATCATACTCAACAAGATAGTGCCCCATTAAAGTCTCAGACCCTGTGATTTGAGGCGAGCGATCGCTCTCGCGCGCCTTATTTTCTTGGAAGGTGCACTTTTTGTCGCGCGCCTGAAACTATTTTTGGCTTGCATGCATGCGCATGTACGCTTTTCGGAGTGCAGCGCAACTCTACTATGAGTCTATGGTGTCAAGTGCACTCATCGATCCGTGCGCAGGAACTGTGCCCGTGCGCGCTGTTATGAAACAGACTAGACAGTGAGTTAGTCATGTGTAGTGACATGCACAGTACTGAGTAGGCAAGTTCACTGTGAGTGTGACACAGGCACTGCACTGGCGCGCCCAGCTAGCCTGGCGTGACCTCAGGGCATTTCAAATGCCTGGATGAATGATTGCTTGAACTAGTCAGAGCAGTCTGTACCGCGTAGATCTACCACCAGTCATGAAACACTGCAGTTCAGCGGGTTTTACGGACCCCTGCATGCAGCGCAGGGGTCCGTACAACCTTCTGAACTGGCGCCTGGCGGGTCCGAGTACTGTAGCAAGATAGACCGCAGTCTGACATAGTAGTACTGGCAGTTCTGCTAGTGCATGCGTTGCAAGTAAATGCACCCAAATGACGCTTTTGGTACTCTTACTCTTAGAATAAAAGGCCAAGTGGTCAACTGGAGTTGATCATACCAGTTGTTTTCTTTCCTTGCGACATGATCCCTTGCTGGTGATCTCCTGCTGCTGCTGGCAGTAGAAATGTCGAAAGGGAACAGTGTGCAGTTGTCCACTTTCCTCAGCTGGAAGGTAGATGAGGACATAGGCTTCAACTTCGTGAAGAAGGAAGGTAAAGAGCTGGTCGTGAAAGTGTGGTGCAAGTCGTGTGCGAAGTATTCTGACGTTATCCGGAGCGACCCAAGGCTGAGAGGTCAAGCGAAGGTCGATGCGTTGAGGTTTGTGGAGGGATCGGACTACGTGACGAAGCACGCTGTCACTCGAAATTTGTCTGGACAGGTAAGTGGTCAATTCAATGTCGAAATTAAAGTCGATCGGACTCGCGACCATTCTCCTTGTTTTCTTCGCTTGTCATGTAGGTGCATAGCATCGGAGTGAGCCATGCGAAGCTATTGGGTGACACCGACAAATCATCGTCGACGTCTGCATCAGGGAGCAAGGCAACGCAAGCACCTCAGCAGCCACGCATCCACACAGCTATTCTAGTCCAAGCGGAGGACGCATACGGAAAGCTCTTCCACACTGCATATTTGATGGCAGTTCACGGCCAACCGTTGTCATCTTTCAAGACAATGGTGGAAATTCAGAAAGCAAACGGGGTGAAGCTCATCAAGGGCTGTGACTCATCGCATAAGGCAAGAGAATTCGTCCGTTTGTTGTCTGCCACTATGCAGAAGAAGATCGCAAGTATCATCTCTTCATCAACTGCATTTTCTGTGTTGAGCGATGGATCGCATGCCCGCAAAACCAGAAGCGAGAAGGAACTTGTGCTTGTTCGTGTTGTAAAGGAAGGCGAGCCGGTTTTCTTCACCCTAGCCCTGATGAATGTAGATGATTACGGCGATGCGACTGCGAACAATTTGAAGACAGCCATTGACGATTCATTTCGAGGTGAGTTGCACTAGTCACTGGCCTTCATGTCACTTATGAGTGCTGCACTGTGGAACGCAATCAGATACAAGTCATGTGTGTGTGCAATGACAACTATGTACTATTGTAGAGAGCACCATTGCAATCATGCATTATCATGTCAAAACATGTGCTTGAAATCCACTTCTAGTGAGTAAGTAGTTTAGAAGAGCCACGTGAAGTATATAGGTCAACTGGTTTACTGCCATAGTACTTCAAAGTAGAAACATGCAGGCCTATGTCCGTAGAATTCCTTACGTGTGCCTTAGCAAATGAGCATTGTGTTCTTCTGTTTGTTGCCTTCTGTGAAGGTTTACCTGCTGAGAAATACAAGAAATTGATGGTATGTGCAACAGCAGACGGTGCAGCAGTAAACACCGGAGCGTACAATGGCCTGCTGACACAACTGCGTAATGATGAACGGCCATGGCTGGTTACTATTTCCTGTACAATGCATCGTGTGGAACTCACTATCAAGGACAGCTTGATGAAGGAGAAGAAGTTCGTAGAGGTCGAGGACCTTATGGTCACCTTGTACTATCTCATGAAGAGGTCTGGAAAGTTCCAGCGACAGTTTCATGAAACTGCAGCGGCCCTGGATGTACAAGTGTACAAGTTTCCCAAGGTACACGGAACAAGGTGAGCTAGTGCAATTGTTTATTTAACATTCACAGCCTTTAATATAATATGAAAAGTACTACGAATTGAAAAATAAATCAATGGCAATTACAAATTGAGTGCTTTTCTGCATACATGTACATTCAGGATGAAGAACTTGACATGGTGTGAACATTATGTATCGAAACGTGTTGAATAATTTCCGTTTTTGCTTGGCATGATTATATTTCTTCCCTCCAGATTCGTCAACCATCAGCGAAAGGGTGTCTCTGTCCTGCTGCACAATTGGATTCCGCTAGCCATTGCAATTGAGAATGCCATCGCCAATGCCAGTAACCGAACACTCAATGCAACGCTGAAGGGCATTTTGAAGAAGATTCGCAGCGCAGCATTCCTTGCTACAGCCTGTATCTTCAAGTCCATCCTGTCGGTTGTAGCTGCACTGTCCCTGAAGCTGGAGAAGGATTTCATCATGCCGTTTAAAGTGGCCCCCGCCGTAGCCCTGGCACAGGCCGAACTAGAAGAATTGCTGCAGGACAACGAGTGCCATCTGGCCAAGCAAGGACTTACACTCACCGAGAGTACGGTTTCTGCGTCCCTCCCCAAGCCTGGGCACATGAAGCGAAACCCGGAGAACCGACAGTACACGGATGTGGAGTACACAAAAATGACTCATGCGGGACTAGTCGAAGGCACTGTAAAGGCCGTGAAGGATTCAACCCTGCCACCATCGTCTGAGTGTCTGCGACTTCGTTTTCAGTCATTCGACAGTGCTCCCTTTCCGGCAATGCTCTGGGTTGACCCAGCAAACTGGCAGGACATGGACAAGGAGCTCGACATGATGATGTCTCTCGCTGAGCGTTTCGCCGTGCCACTTCGTGAGAGCGGGTTCGATGCCACCAATCTGAAGGCAGAGTGGAAGGTTACGAAGCATACGGTAAAATACTTCTACCCTAGCGTCACATCACCAGCTAGCCTGTGGCAGCGACTGCTATCTTACAGGAGGAAGCAATTTCCGAATGTGTGTCTCCTTGTGGAAGTTGTGCTGGCCATTGGCGTCAGCAACGGTACCGTGGAGTCTTGCTTCAGCTACCTGACTGCCATGCTGACCGATCGCCGGGTCCCTCTCCTGCACACCACCATGTCTGACCTGCTAATCATCAGGGCGAACCATGCAACATGGTCAGATCATGAGCGGAATGAGATCATTTCTGCTGCTCTTGGTGAGTATATGTCTGGCAGGAGAAAGATGCAGCTTGAGCCACAGGCGCCAGATGACAGCGAAGAGCCAGCTCCGAAGCGGGCATTGGTCGCCTCAAGCTCATCAGGAGATTCTTCAACGTCATCATCGGAGAACGGGGGCGTGGGTGAGTCCGACTCCGAGGCAGCTCTGCATTGTTTGGAAGTCTCTTCCGCCGCTAGTTCCGACAGCAGATCGGACCTGCCACAGGTTCTGGGAAGCGGTAGCGGCAGTGACAATGATCTCCCCTGATTATCATTGAGTATGACTTTGCTCTTGTTCATTAGTCTTTTCTATATGTGCAATAGTGAATGTTCCTATTGATGGCTGTAGCCTGTTGTATATAAATTAAAGTATACTACTGCCAGACAATGCCCGCTACTTGGTGCAGTGTCACGTGGATGATCACTGACTGTCTTTCTTTGTACTCGTGTTGTGCTATGGAATCACTACGATGTAGTGCACTGCAGTTGGAAAGACAATAATCCATGGACGAATTTCTGATGCATCCAGAATTTTTTCTCGAAAAAACTGATATCAATGTGCTGTGTTGTTGGAGTGAGAATTTTGGATCACTCTCCTACAGCTCGCCTGACACAGGCGAGGAGAGCGATAGATCACTCGCCACCTATTTTCAAATCACAGGGTCTGAAGTCTACACCACCATTTCGACATGTTCAGCATGCACTCACTTTTTCAAGAAGGACGACAGGAATGTTCCAACGCTCTGGCGGGAGCAATCAAAGGCCTTCGATACCTGCAACTTCCTCTCCTCCTGCACAACCGTACAACAGCATCAAAACATAACGTTTGATATGTAGCTTCAACATTGGGATCGCCACTGGGCCTGAAAGTGCAACATCACAGCCAGGCCGAAGTCATGGCAAGGTTCGACATCAAAGCCAGGCCGAAGTCATGGCGAAGTTGAATTTTGGATCTAGTTTGAAGCAGTTTCCTATACAATTGTGTGGCACATGCACTGGTAGCAACTGGACTGGGCCATCCTGGTCTCACTTCTCGTACAGAAAAAGCCGAACCAGCATGTGATGTAAGATGCCTTATGTTACCCGTACATCCTAACTGGAAAGCATCCAAAGTGACCCAGAAAATATCTATTCACTTCTGACATTATCACTTTCGAGCCCTATTCCAAGAACCATGCTGCTGCCACACAGATGGGCAGTCAACCACTTTGATTCGAACACACGTATACCACCATGCATATACTGTTCAAAGTTATCATACTTGGTGACAAGCATCATGACCTTGCGATACAGTGACCAACACTGCCGTCAGCTTTGCACAATTGGTCGGATTTCAGTGAGCGCAACTGTAGTAGGTATACCCGTCAGCAAACATACCATAGCTGCACTGCCAGCGTACTCCTCTTCCATTGACGTCACTTCCTTCTTTTCGGTGGCAGCGCCGGCGACCGAGAGTGGCTTAGACACAGTTGATTCGACAAGCTGTAATACCAGTGCCGTGACCATCTGAATACGAATATCACCACTGAGCCTGCAGAGAACATATGCAAAAAGATAATAAACTAGAAATTCCAGCTTCAGCCTGTACAGGGTTTTCCATATGCCAGCTACGAAGAATTATTACTACAAGTAGCTGGAAAAAGCAGTTGACCAAACTCAGCAGATCTGCATCCAAAGAGAGTTGTTGGTCATGATTTAGCTCATGCTGCTGAGGTGAGTGAACACTGGGCTCCTAGTTGTAAGCAGACCAAACAGACAATTGCAAACAACGATACTAGTCTGCAAAGAACAAAAACATACCGGTAGCTTCTCAAACTTTGCTTGCTGGACGGCAAGCGCGACAGCGATTCAAATATATCAGAGAAAATAACTTGCTGGTGCTGAGTGTACCGGGAGAAGATCTGTGCAGAAACACAAGACAGTGAGCCAAGGTCAGCAAGCCAGCTGATAGTACTGCCGGGCGCCTAAGAACGAACAGGCCAAGATTTCACCAAGCACAGCATACCGATACACACACGGTGACTCAACTGTGCATAGATCGTAGTAAATGAAAATAAGAACGCCTAGGCTAGAAGGTTGACCACCCAGATACTTGGCACCCAACAGTACTGCATGACATGGCAACAGAACGGGAAAACGATACAACGAATGAACCCTTAGCCCACTACGGGGCCACGGTGCAGCTTAACCGGTGATGAATCAGCTGATCAATAAGCTCCTGCTGTAAGCAACACAACGGAGTGAGTGAGTGTGTGCGTGTGTGTGTGTGTCTCAGTATTACTTACGGAACGGATTACATGAAGAGCGCTGAGCTGCAGAGTGCTGACATTCTCCACAAAAAAAGTAGAAATTGCCATAGACGACACCTGCATATCAAATTACAAGCCACAGCAACAATTGATCAGATAGACAGAGTTAGAACAATGACACAACAACTGAAAGCAAGAAGCTCGGGCTACATAGGCAAGCAAAGTCTTGGCAACTCAAATATGCAAAATCAATAATTCACTTTCATGACAGTGTAAAAAGTTGCACATAGATAATGCAACTATTGGTTGTGTGCGTGTTGATATTCGGTACGAACGGCATGCATTACACACAGCTTAGAAAGTCATAGAGACAATGCAGATTCAGTATTTGTTCGGCATACCAGCACAATCAATGCGTCTGGCAACTTGTGGACTTCAATGAACTGAGCAAGGCACGTAAGTAGTTCGCAGATCTTGTTGTACAGTGGGATGATGTCCTTGTGAGGGTCAGCATTGGCACGTCCACGCTTCATCTTGGATACAACAACGCCCTCTGTACAAACCAAAACCAGCAGATTGAAATACCAAATGAAAAGGGAGCGCTTTTCAAATACCCTCAAAACCATTATACACTCACATTATCTTGGATACACTAGCAACGTTCTCTGTTAAACATGATAGTGTATGATAGTGCTACATGCCAAAACCTTTTGATCAAAGCACTCTGTTTCGGCACACATACCTTTCTTGTGGCCGGAGAGTTGATAATAGTTATCAAACTCAGGAAAAACAGTAGCAGTCAGATGATGTCCAATCATCTGCACCAGACGCTCAATGTGTTCTTCTTGATAGACATTACTGGTCACACCTGGTGAAGTGCTGATGTGCAGCATGACCAGGGCAGCATCCAGGCCACGCTGCAGTCGGTCCTTCGCCAGTGCACGCCACTGCGCAGGCTCTCCATCACAATCATCCTAGAGAAGCCAGTCAGTCAAATGATCACATACAGCTACATCAAGTAAGTTTGGACCTGCAAGTTGACCTCCGTAGCCAAATGCAATGCCATTCTGGATTACTGTTCAAAATTGTCTAGCTCTATCGCCCCTAGTCTTGCACTCTACGCTTACAAAGCTATATCACAATACTGCAGTAGTACACTGGTGCTCTGAACTGATTACGTTCTAAAACAAAAGATTTATCACCATCAATGACAGAAACAATACTGTAAGGGAAAACACAATAATACAGCACAAAAGAGTTGCTACAGTCCATTTCAAAACTATAGACGCGTACCTAGGCAAAAACCGTTATGCCAGCATCTATACCACATAAAATCTGTGATCACTTTGTGCATAATTTTTTCCAAATTGGGCGTCTGTTATCCAGTCGTTTAGAAACTATATGAGAGTAATTGTGGAGCGGACCTGAGCAATATTCCGAAAACTATTCTCAAAAAGGTCCAGCCAAATTTGAAATATTTCAAAAACCCTACGCGTCTATAGTTTGGAAATGGACTGTAGGATTTTAATTTCGTCAGGTACCCAGAGCTACACATAGTTTCTAACTAAAGCAGCATGCACTTGCAGATTGTTCTGTAAAAAGTAAAGTAAAGCTCTGTAGTTGGCAGGAAGTTCCACTATCGTTTATCATCCCAACAAAATACAATTCCAAACAAATTTTCCCAAATCACTAACGAATAGTCTTCATACAGTACTTCGAGGTACCAGTTTGGCAAAAGAAGGGTTCATGGGCAGGATTCGAACCCAGCACCCCTGTCTTCCCGCAACAGCGCCTACTAATTAGTTAATGGATCACACACCGGTGGTCCCTTTTCGGAAAGGGGTCTTGCCCGCACTTACAGGAACGGAATCCAATTGCAACGTCAGACAGTCTAACACGTGCTTGTCCATAACACATAATAGACGAGCTAGTTCATCAACAGGGTGCTAAGCAAAAAAAGGAGACAAAAAAGGAGACAAAACAAAAATATGTACATATGTTGCAGCGAAGTACTGCCATCATGTCTTGAACAAGACGTAAACATTCATTACATAACGTGTACACGTACGGTAGAAAGCAGTTACGAGTATATCAATGATCTGGGATTTTAAAACTGCAACAAAAGCAACAGGATGCCCTTGAATACCATCTGCAATTACAACATGCAACGGCAAAGGTAAACTGCGGCCACCCCATACCTCTGACAACTCGGAATTCGCACCAAGTTTGCGGACTTTGGATCCAATCTGTGTTACAAAGGGACCTGGTAGCAGAAGCTGAGGAGAAATGGCTCCATCTGCATACAACCCAACAGAAACAAATATCAAGAAACGGTAACATTGTACAGATACGAGTTTTTGACCTAATCACCTCCACGCCAGCAGGCATGGTGCAAAAATATGCAGTGGCTGGCTAGACTGTTGTTTATCCCACGCTAAATCGACTGTCTATACATTCTCTGGAACAGAGACATTGCAAAAGCCATCCAAAGTCTGTTGTGCCTGCTCTGATTTCCACAAGTGACAGCTTGGATAACTGCTACAAAATACTTTACAGAAATGAATCACTCGGCGCAGTGCAAAGAGATGCCGGGGTGCTCAATCTCACGCGTACAAGCACCATGCTTGCCACTCTTCTACTTACTATGCCCTGTGTTTCAAGTAACTTATAACAGAGAAAGGGATACCACAATGACAATGGTCAATGAATAAGCACATGCCTACAAGGCCGAAAATTGGTTCCACTCCCGGTTTTCATATCACTAAATTCGAAAATACATACTCATATACAGGCGAAAGAAAGTAACTATATTGAAGTATATTCAGCTTCCTCACCAGCAATATTCGAAACTTCCACAAGTATGTTCATCACCCCCTCAGGTGCACATAGGCTGAGAAGAAACTGCCCTAATTATATACAGGCATTCATAATAATCTAAGGGCCGGGTTCCACTGCGGCTCCGCGGCACTTGGCTGCATGCAGAGGAGCAGCGCAGTACCACTGACACTCGCCATTCGCAGTACCGCGGCCGTACTCCACGTTTTTTGATGATGTTTTAGCTGCCTGCGTGCGCGCGCGCGCGCGCGCGCGCGCGAAATAAAAAAATCCTTGTGTTCTGGCCTGCACAACGAATTAAAATTTGAATTTTAAAATTCTCGCGTACATGTACAAAACAATGCAAAGTACGGGAAACAGATCGAGCCGCGACTGCGGCTCACAGTTTTTGATCAAGGATCGTAGCGAAAGCTCGCGGTGAGCCGCGGCCTCGCTGCTCCAGCTCGAGCCGCGGTCACTATGGTAATGATGACGTTTCAAGCCGCGAAAGACGAGCAGCGGAGCCGCAGTGGAACCCGGCCCTAATACACATACATGTACAATGTACTTTTCAGTTTGACACCTTGTGATAAGGATCTACATGATGACCGGGAACTTACCTGCAGAACCAGTGACTGATAACAAGTTGTGCCGATCAGCATGCTCAAATACATCTTCAAGAACAGCGGTAAAACCAGTGTTTGGGCCAGACGATAGTTCTGCATACATAAACAAAACACAAAGAGGGCAGAAAATAGAACATTTAGAGAACCAAAGTGTGCATGGCGTTTGGACACCTGACAAGCTACTTCTATTATATTAAAAAGTAGATAAAATGTGCTTGCCTAAAAAAAGGGCAACTGCTACCAATCCTTGAAGTACGTATAGTTTCCAGAGCCAGGTAACGGCAGGGATGCACAAAGCATACATGTACTAGTAAGAAAGGAAATCCTTTTCCCTGTTGGCAAAATAATTACCAGAACTAAAGAGAATAAAGTTGATTGTTCCAACTTCTAAGTTCGTAAAGAGAATAAGTTCAGTGTTAAAATACATCATCATAGAGACAGACTTACCATGGTGAACGATAGCATTGTGTTTGCGCTTTGACTTTTGCTTCGGCTTACTTGCAAAATCTGAATGGAAGAGTCACAATAGACCAGAAACATGTCAGAAAGCCTGCAGAGATACAAACAATAAAATGAGAACTAGAGCCAGGAAGTCATGAACACAGACAAGATTCTGTACAAACGTGCAGGGACGAATGCTGTAAATATCATCACGTTCTCCAAAACCAAATGAATCTTTGCCATCAGCAGGTACATGTATCTATAAACTGCATCCACTATCTGGTCAGCTCCACAAAAAGAATTCAGTAAACTCAAGTCCAATGATAAGAATTAGGTACAACTAACCTGATGATGTAGAACTTGTGCTGTCACTAGATTTACTTCGGCTTGCCTTCCTTTGTGGTGGTTGAGATACAGTGCTTGCTTCCACATGCCGAGTCTCGGCATGATTGGCAATATTCGTTGCAACTTTTGTCAACACCACGGTTGGTTGCTGCAACTTCATGGTTGGTTGCTGCAACTGCACGGTTGGTTGCTGCAACGTCACGGCTGAAGCAGCAGCAGCTGGAACAGCAGCACTAGGTGCTGCTGCATGTGGCTGTTCGCTTGATACACTCTGCTTCCGTTTCTTCTTCTTCTTCGAGGCGCCATCTTGAGCTGGTACAGCAGCAGCGGCGACGGAAGGTGCCGAGGTAGCGGCAACAGAAGGTGCAGAGGCAGCCGGTACAGTTGCAGCAGAAAGCGAGGACTCCGCGTGTCGCCGCTTGTGGCTTTTTGAGCCACGGACACCAGGTGCAGCTGCAGCTTGCATTACTGTCCGACCTTCGTGATCTGTTACACATTGCTGGCCTTGAAAGGACGATTCACTTGTTAGCGTTTGATCTAGAAGCAAGAAATGAAATGAACAAATAGGCAAAACTGTCCCTTTCCTAAAAGTGACATGAAACGCAAGAACCGAGGTCTGCATGGGCAACACACTTCCAATACAAAATGTGTGGAGCCGTCAACATTTTCTCAAAAACACCACTATGGCCAGGGAAGTGCAAGACACAACCCATTGCCGCTGCATGAACAATGCAGATGCTCAGTCACCTATCCATGCTCAGTCCTCATTCATGATGCGAGCTCTGGACAAGGACCGCTGCCTTCTGAGGTTTGTTTTCATTTACGCACCATCCACCATAATAATCTAAAACAAAGAAGTTTCCGCTCGACCAATACTGTAAAGTGAGAAACTTTCGCTAGAGATTACATTTCGCTATTTTCGCGACCATCACACATTCGCGAATATAAACTGCCGGAAACTGCTATGTGCATTGATTGTATACAGC
Organism: Sycon ciliatum; assembly: GCF_964019385.1. Taxonomy (NCBI): domain Eukaryota; kingdom Metazoa; phylum Porifera; class Calcarea; order Leucosolenida; family Sycettidae; genus Sycon; species Sycon ciliatum. Next base: position 85,589,198 of record NC_088643.1, read on the forward strand.
ACCAGATCCAACTGAAGAGATAAAATCGCGAAGGTTTCTCATCGTGAACCAGCCCAATTCATGAAAACGCTAAATTTGCGCGCCGCGAAAGTTTATCGCTTTACAGTAAACAAACTTTGCGAAATAGTTTTCTACGAGACAAAAATGAAAACAGATTAAAGACAAGAACAAGTTTCAGGCTCCTCACAAGCAACATTTCAAAATGTCAACAACTCGCTGGTTTTGTCTATTGGCTGTCTAGTGTTGCCGCAATGCATTGCACGCATTTAGATTTCTTCACACTAGCACAGTTTCGTCATTTTTCTATGTGTATGAGGTTAAAATGAGGTACATTTATCAGAAGCAAATTATCACACACAGGTACATACACATGCACAGGTTCAAAGCTACACCTTACTTCCCAGCCCAGTGCAATAGGCTACACCTTACCCATCAAGCCAAACTCAAGCATCTGTGTCTTCCGCAAAAATCATTGCGCTGACCATTCATGCACCACTTTCCCACCAGGTACTCTGTTGAGGATAATCTCCTAATGAGTACGAAGAAGCACAACACCCTGAGTAGAGACATGCTGATTTTCTTCCACTGGACCTTGTATGTGTGTGTGTGTGTGTGTGTGTGTGTGTGTGTGTGTGTGTGTGTGTGTGTGTGTGTGTGTGTGTGTGTGAGTGTGTGTGTGTGTGTGTGTGTGTGGGTGCACATCCAGTGCATTTGCAGATTTGCGTGCTTCTCTTGCGACGGGCGTATACATGGTGGTGGTGGTGGTGTGTGTGTGTGTGTGTGTGTGTGTGTGTGTGTGTGTATGTGTGTCACTAGCACCATTGATTACACAAGAGTTAATCTAGCCAGAAGCAGTCCATGGTTAACAGGTATGTACACTTCAAATAGAAAGTATACGAACCCTGAAACCAACAAAGGTGGCAGATACAACAATACACCTTCAAGCTTCGAGCAGTTGGATCCCAGGACGGATACTCTGATGCCGTCAATCCTTTTTCTGCACCTTGTCCTCACCCACTTACTGAGGTGTGGTGAGCCCATAAGTGGGATCATTTTCAAGTCCACCCAGAGTTTTGGGGATTTCAGGGGGTGTCGGCCGTTGGGCGGTTCAATAGCCAGTTGAGTCATCTTTCCAAGATTCCTTTTGAGTCTCTCTCCCCTCTCCCGGAGAGACCCACGTGACCAGTTTTGGCAGTGAGCAACAAGTATGTGTGTGCGTGTGTGTGTGTGTGTGGAAAAGCTCTGAAGGGGTGACCAGTCAGCACCAGCATTGAGTACTCTGACTTGTTATCAAGGTTACTCTATGCATGAGGTTACACATATTACCGTGTTGTTTCCGACTACTCTTCTTTGCGCTGCTTCTATCATTTCTCTGCTGTATAAATTCATTATTCTCGCTCAGTTTCCTTTTGCCTGTATTCTACCTGATGAGAAGGCATTGAAAGTATTCGTGGAAATTTTAAAATGTTGCTTGTGAGGAGCCTGAATCTTGATCTTTTCTTAGTCTGATCAAATTGCTACATGCCGTACATTTTCTTCTTAGCTGCATACCGGTATATCAAACTACTCCATTGCTCACCTGGCGTTAGTGTTCCTGGTGGAGGTTGAGTGCACGAGCTGAAGCACTGGGGATGATTACGCACAAGGTCTTGCACAAATGCCGGTGGAAGTGTGCCAGGTGGTGTCGGCGGGTGCTTCAGATTCCTACAGAGGGAAGCAATACAATACCAAGGCGAGCTTAACACGTTTGCAAAGTTAACCGTTGCGAATCGAAACAGGCCCTTAACTAAGATGTGCCTTGCCTTCCTTTTAGTGTATTGCAATGTGCACAAATTGCTTGTTTGGAGAAGTAGCGTTTCTCCGCGCTCTCCTTTGGGAGAGCGAACAGTTTTATCAAATGGAGTGAAGGAGGGAATGGAGTGAGGGATGAGAGCGCACGGACGGCCAGTGTTGAGTCGCCACTGGCAGCTGTTCGGCTGGTTAAGTCACCCGGAGCTCCGTCAACGCGAGCATGGAGCTGATGTGAGCGCGTGGCCGAGGTTGAGCTGACTGGTTGGCGGCGGCTAGCCGAGCTCGACGACGTGCACGGCCTCAATAACGGAACTGCCACCCCAACACCAGCAACGCAACGGCCGCTGAATGTTGAAGTTTGCCTTGTTCGCCCTGCCAATGTGTCATGCAAGTAATGTATTTTTCTGAACGTTCGAACCTTTTTTCAAATTGTCTGTGCATGTGCAAATGGTTTACCCATGTTGTTTAGTTTTCGACTATGTGGTTCTCGGCTGTAGTTTATAAGTAGAATTGTACTATCATAATACAGTATACTCGTGTTATGTCGCTTTGCCACTATGTACCGTCAGCTGTCATGATTCTTGTATTCATCCGTTTCCAGTTTTATTTGTTGAAGTAGATAGTTGACATGTCGGGTGGTTTTAGGACAATATTACATGTATATTCCTTTTGCCTAATCTGCAAGTTGCATGCGTGTGTTCACCTCATTGGCCTCGCTCGTTCCTCATTTCTTTTTTTTCATTTGGCTTATGCGAAGACTAGCCAAGCTTGCTTGGTGATGTCAACGAGGACAAGCGTATAATAAATGTGAACATTTGATATTATTATATGAAGTAGACTGCAGGAATTCGCATAGTTAGCTCTAAACATGTTATAAAACTCTATAGTCGATCTTGACTTGCATGACTGAGGAGTGCACACATTGCATACCACAAAAGGGAGGTTTGTCACGCATAATCCGTAAGTACTTTGCCGGTGTGTGTACCACTTGATACTCAGTGACACGCGAACACATGTGATACGTATTCTGACTGGTGGGATACTGTGTGTGTGGCAGCGTGATCACACTGAACCAAAAATGTGGGTTAAATTCACAGGGAAGCACGTTATGCGAGGTGTGAGTATGCTCTGCTGACAGCATGGCTCCCCTCGAAGTGCCGTCTTCTTTTTCCTTTCATGCTTGCTGCATTACTTTCACTTTCCGGCTTTCCGACCACATTCAAGGTGAGGGATCACAGAAAGCACTGCGTGTGATAACTCGTCACGACAAACATGGCTGATCAGGACAAATCCGAGGGCAGCCAACCCGCACCTGGATAAAAAAATATATACCCAGGGCAGACTTATACAGTTGAACATCGATTATCCGCATATCGACTATCCGACCATTCGATTATCCGTAACAGTTTTTTTGGGCGCACGTGCCGTAGAGTACGCACTGTGCATGTAGTGAGCCATTCAAAAAAATACGAAAATTTTGAAAAGTAAAAAGGTCGTACATGTACATGTTTCTTATCCGGAACATTTGCCTTATCTGAACACCGCCTGACAGTTGTCTGCCCAGAGGTGGTCGGATAATCGATGTTCAACTGTACGTAGACTCTGGGCAATGCCGTACAATGTATTATGGCGGCATTCGTGTTCCATTGCTAAAGAACTTGAGACCTTTGCATATCGACTTTGTTTCGTTCTTGATGCATTTTTTCCAACTGACTGATACCAGGTGTGGTGTACTGGGGTTGTCCATGACACGAGACGTGCATCACAGTTTGGTACCAACAAAATTAAGTAGAGCAGCTGTTAACATGTAATTTTGAAAATGGTATCCAGAGTGCACGATGGCCAAGGAAGACCCAAGAGTTCGTTAAGTCAATGTCAAATTCTGCTGGTGTGCAGTACATGTACAGCAGAGTGACTCCATCATGAATAATGCACGATCAATCACACGTTTACGTACACAAAATCAGAAGAGACACCTGAAAGGGCATTTGCCACTGCCGCCATCATTCTGGCATCTGACTGCTGAAGGCACGAGCCATCGACTGGTGGGAAAGTAACAGCATTGTCGGATGCTTTAGCTGCGAGTCCAGTCAGTGGAAACGGTACGCCAGTAGTCACTGGGAAGAGGCACACATCCACAGAAAACGTGTTTCTCAACATAAAATATCTCGACCGACAAAAATCATCCAGACGATGTCTCCACTTACAAGGGTGAAGGCTGACTAGGCCTGGCAAGACCCGCACAGCAGCGACTGGCTGGCTGGCCGCGTCCATTTAGCAAGAAGATCAGCATCTAGTACAAGGAGAACAAGGATAACGACGAAACGAAGGCGACTCGGGCAAAGGCTTCGGGGCTTGAAGTTCAAATTTTGACAAGTAATTTGCAAATCTGGATTTCGAGGCAGCGACACACCACAGCCGGCCCGCACGGACACAGCGGGACGCATATCAGGATGAACACAGTCCAGTCAACCATGTCAACAGGTCCAGCACTTGTCTGCTCACTGGCGCGCTTTTTTTGTTTCGCCTTCTTTCTTCCCTCAATTTACGCGTATTCTGACGTCATCATGACACTTCATCGCCGGCCTGTTCATGGCAACAAGCAGGGAGTCGTCAAATCCCTGGTTTCAAGAGTACTGTAGTGTAAAAGCCATTACAGTTGAACATCGATTATCCGACCACCTCTGGGCAGACAACTGTCAGGCGGTGTTCAGATAAGGCAAATGTTCCGGATAAGAAAAAAACTGTCACTCACACACTTTCAGTGGTTATTACTAGCCGCACGACCTTTTTACTTTTTACTTTTCAAAATTTTCGCATTTTTTGAAGTAGACAATCATAGAGGTCTGGCAGGACTTTACGGCTGAATCAAGGCCGAGTGCGTACGGCCAAGGGCGCAGGCCAAGGCGCGTAGCGCCGAGGCCTGCGCCCGCGGCCGTACGCACGAGGCCTTGATGAAGGCGAAAAGTCCTGCCAGACCTCTATGATGGTGTTTCAGGTTTCGTCTTTCGCCTTTCTGGTATAAAAGCAAGACACGTATAGGGGTGGTGGTCGGGGACGTGGTGGATTCAGCTTGTGAGTTTCAGCTCCTTCAGCTTGTGAGTTTCAGCTCCTTCAGCTTGTGAGTTTCAGCTCCTTCAGCTTGTGAGTTTCAGCTCCGTCCGCTTCTCATGGATGGGATGACCCAAAATTATCAGAAAAGTTCGTCAACTCCTTTTTTTAGTACATGTAGAACAGAAAGTGGAAAACTGATCGCGATGTGTGCCACTTATTTCAGCTTGCTTCTAAGCAGATAGATAGGTGCATGCTCTTTCGCTTATTCACAACTATCGTAAAATTTCCTCTCCACTCACGACAACAAGAACTTGAGTTGAAAACTGACCACGATGTGTAGACACTTTTCATGTTGCCGTTTTTGGACAGGCTGTTTCCAGGTACCACAGCACGTTCACAGTCGAATGTGAGATGCGAACTGAGCTGACAACGAAAAACTGCCACAGACCCCTGCAGAGCTAGACTGACAGAGTACGGGGTGCCATTGACGACGGGCTTTATTGCTACCGTATTTTTCCGTATCCATTGACCACGGGCTTTATCGGCTCATCAAGGCCACCGCGGGAACGTCGCTCATTGGCTACAACCATAGAAACGGTACGGTAAAAACCTGAATGGCTCACTACATGCACAGTGCGTACTCTACGGCACGTGCGCCCAAAAAAACTGTTACGGATAATCGAATGGTCGGATAGTCGATGTGCGGATAATCGATGTTCAACTGTATTCTATTAAACGTGGCGCATATAATTATAACGATTTCCTAAAATTGACTGTTTTATGTGTACCAAAGGTAACGATTCTCACTCATTCTCAACGCTCAATAGCAACAGTATTGTACCGATTTCTGTCTAACGATTTCTATTTTAACGAAAGATTTCTCCTCGTTTTAACTCGTTAGAGTTAGCACTTTGTTATAAATATGGCTTTTACAGTATAATAACTCTTATAATTATAACTCAGAGCCAACCTATGCATTCACTCTTCCCGGATCCCTCACAGACCTCACAGTGGTAAAACAACACAAACATCTTGGTTTGGTCATTGACTCAGACTTATCGTTTAGTAGACATGTCGACTATATCTGTAGCAAAGTCAGTAAAGCTGTTGGCTACCTCGTGTCTCACTGCTCCCACCTACCCCTTGAATGCATTCGCTTTTTTTATCATTGCTATATTCTCCCCATTTTTCTCTATTGCTCAACCGCCTGGTCATCCCTACTAAGTATATCGTTAATGAGTACCCTGGAAGTCCACAATAAGAGAATACTCAAAGTCCTTTTCCGCAAACCATACTTTCCTTCTGCCGAGCTGTATGATATGTTTTAACACCTTCCCTATCTCTAGTAAAGCGGATCGAAAACTGTGTATTGTTGTTCATTCTATTCGTCTTGACAAAGCCCCTGTACACTTGCGTAAATATAACTGGTGTCTTCCCACTCGTCCTACGCGCAATCCCTGCACTTTACCTAAAGCCCGAACCTCAGCTTATACCAGATCTCCGTTTTTCGCTGCCTATTCTCTCTGGCTGGCCCTGCCTCTATCAGTAAAATCGTCTTTTACGCTAACGGATTTCAAGGCCAACATGAAGCTCGTGTTCTAATAACTGCTAATTCTTCATCCAGATTTGTTTCTCTTTGCCTCCAGTAATGTGTAATATTTATTTATTTTTGCTTTGTTTTGTTTACTGCCATGGCTGGCTACCGCCCCCCTCCCTCCATATTGGCCTATATTCTCTGGCCACGGGAAGGTGAAATAAAAAAAATACTCTTGGTAGTTTAGAGTACACGACGTGTACATACATGTATGTACAATTACAAGAAGAAGTAACAAATGAGGATGTTGAACTGAAGACCCGTGAAGAGTCTCTCCACCGGGAACAACACTCAACGCAAACCGTGCTCAGCAGGACTGAAAGACAGAGAAAGAGAGAGAGAGAGAGAGAGAGAGAGAGATAGATAGAGAGAGAGAGAGAGAAAGAGAGAGAGAGAGAGAGAGAGAGAGAGAGAGAGAGAGAGAGAGAGAGAGAGAGAGAGAGAGAGAGAGAGAGAGAAGATAGAGAGAGAGAGAGAGAGTCCTAGGCTTCCAACTTCTGTATCAACTTTCCTTTTCAGGTAAACAATTTTCCGCTGCTGGACGGACGGCAAGTGGGCTCATCCGGCAGTAGACTGAAGTTCAGATACCAGTCGGTGGTGCCGTGGAAGGGCCAAGGCCACAACGAAACATCTCACATGTAAATGGTTCAGTGTTCTCAATCCGCCACACATAGTCACGCTGTATGCATACTGCGGCGGCTAGGACGTCACGAGTTTTGGCCAACGTTAAAAAAATTAATAATTATGAATAGAGACTGCCTAATGATGATGAGTAGTACTAGTACTAAGTTACAGCAAACTTGGTTATGGATTACATCCATGTTGTGATGGAGTATGTATATGTACGTGATTCCACTGAATATGATGCAAGACTTTTGGAGAATCATTGCGGCATAGATAAACCCCAGGCACATAATTATGTTCCGTCCATACCAGTATGCCACTAACTTAGCTGTATTTGCACAATGAACTGAGTTTTACTCTGCGGCTACATCAACCTACATGTACATGTATTATAACTATTTCAATTCTTTCAATATGTTCGCAAGGGTGAAGCAAGAGCGGTAGTTTCAACTATATTGCATGTTCATTTGAAGCCGGGCAAGCATAGTCGTGGAAAGCCTAACGCCATAAGGGGATACCACGCTCCAGTCCTGCTTGGTAATGGACATTATTGATAAAAATCGCCATCTTACCTCATGAACTAAATATTGCGACAGAGCTTTCGGCCATATTTTCAATTCATTGCATTCCCAACTCATCACAACCACGCGCTCTTCAGCCGAACCATACAGACACCAGCAAGGACACTTCCGTTGAGAGATAATATTGCTCCACGCCTCTAGACAGCTGTTTCGCTCCCTGTCGGAGCTCATCAGTAGAGGATGATAATGATGATAATGGAGGAATGATCATTCTTATACACCAGAAATGGCGCAAGTGCGCGCTTTCCACATATATCAATGGCATATGCAAGCTGCTAAAATGGTAAAGTGTGAGAACAGCGATAAATAATCATAGTACGCGCTCATTGGTGGAGAAACACACCACACAAGCGACGAAAATCTTACTCGGAATACTGATGCCAATAGAAAGTACATGTATGTTGTTTATTATTATGATGTTGCAATGTCCATGTATGCAGGCGAGGCGAGACTCACCGCCGAGATCCCCCAACGCGACAGGCTCGGTTGCCGTTCAGGATTCACACCGACCTGTCCGCCCGTCAACAGGATCGACAGCGGGAGGCCCCACTGATGCCGATGTCGATGCACACCAGGAAACTTGTAGTCGTGAGTGTGATACTAACAGGTCTAGTAGCAACCACTGACAAACGAGAGGCCAGCTGGGGCATTCACTCCAGTCAGGGATGCTTGGTCGACGCTTCGTATCAGCAGCTCAGCTCAGTTTGATCAAAGATGTTGCAGATGTGTCTTGCTTTTCTCCTTCCTTCTTCACCGACTCGTCTTGTCATCTCTCCTTCTTTCTTCACCGACTCTTCGTGTCCACTCTGCTCTGCCACTAACGGCGCATTAAAACTTCAGAACTAAATATTGCGACAGAGCTTTCGGCCATATTTTCAATTCATTGCATTCCCAACTCATCACAACCACGCGCTCTTCAGCCGAACCATACAGACACCAGCAAGGACACTTCCGTTGAGAGATAATATTGCTCCACGCCTCTAGACAGCTGTTTCGCTCCCTGTCGGAGCTCATCAGTAGAGGATGATAATGATGATAATGGAGGAATGATCATTCTTATACACCAGAAATGGCGCAAGTGCGCGCTGCATACATGGACATTGCAACATCATAATAATAAACAACATACATGTACTTTCTATTGGCATCAGTATTCCGAGTAAGATTTTCGTCGCTTGTGTGGTGTGTTTCTCCACCAATGAGCGCGTACTATGATTATTTATCGCTGTTCTCACACTTTACCATTTTAGCAGCTTGCATATGCCATTGATATATGTGGAAAGCGCGCACTTGCGCCATTTCTGGTGTATAAGAATGATCATTCCTCCATTATCATCATTATCATCCTCTACTGATGAGCTCCGACAGGGAGCGAAACAGCTGTCTAGAGGCGTGGAGCAACATTATCTCTCAACGGAAGTGTCCTTGCTGGTGTCTGTATGGTTCGGCTGAAGAGCGCGTGGTTGTGATGAGTTGGGAATGCAATGAATCTTACCTCATGTATACATGTAATAATCAGTACTTGTTGCTAGGGTAGTAATGAAAACAACTTGGGTGGACGCACCCATTCTCACAACACTGGAAACCTGAACCAGTTCCACTTTTGGTGAAAAAGGGGAAGGACAAAATGTTACGAGTTATGATTAACTGTCCACCAACGTAACCAGATCTTATACAGTCAGCGAGTGCGACAAAATGGCACAAAACTGACAAGGACTTCCCCTCTTGGACCTTTCTGAACCTGAGCCTTCCAAGTTGGAAGGTTGTTGGTTTGCACCTTGGAGAAGTGTTGGAGCTAGGTGTCAGGTCGCCGAATGTCTCAGTACTCCTTGTCAGTTTTGTGCCATTTTGTCGCACTCGCTGACTGTATAAGATCTGGTTACCTTGGTGGACAGTTAGTCATAGCTCGTAACATTTTGTCCTTCTCCTTCACCATAGTTCCACTTTTTTTTTTAAATATGTCGGCACTTGGACATCGTCAGGTAAACAAAATGATAATTCACATACATGTAACGTTACATGCATTTTTGGCCGGCACCCTTGCTTAGCAGTGTATTGGCACGCTAGCCTACCTACCATATTTATCTGGGTGCGGCCTGTACATGTACCAGCTTATGCTTGTTGTGGCACTCGCGGGTGGCAATTCTCAATGCATGAGAACTCAACAGCACATCATTCATGATATAAGACTTTCATGTGCATGCATCTGCGGCTCCAAACTAGAATGGGGCGAAATGTTGGTCCGACAACTACATGTACTTGTCCTGCCGAACTGTCAGCAATGGTCCCGGACGTTGACAACATAATCAATGATCATCAAAATATTATCGCGCTATCGAGCAGTGCTCAAGCTGGCTTTTCATGCTGTGGAATGTCTCAGTACTCCTTGTCAGTTTTGTGCTAGATTCACGGTGCACATCTGACTGTTCAAAATTCTGGTTTAGTTGGTGGACTTGATTGGATAACTTGTGCCCACAGTTTTCCATGTTACAATGATCAAAACAGGGCGGTTTCTTTCGTCTGCTTGCTTTTGATGGTTGTGTCGCGGCTCCACTTCACAATTTGCTACTGTCACAGTGTTGTCAGTCAAGACTCAAGATACTGCCTTCTCATCATGTATACAAAATAATAGAAAAGCTGACAGAATCGCTTTTCTAAATGATTATGTTCTCACTCACCGGGGCATGTAGAGCTTTTTCGTTGCATCAGCTACTGCTGACTGAACCCTTCTGACAGTGACTTCCACGAACCTGCCAGAAGGCCGGTAGCTTGGTATTCAGACATAGCCTGAATGTGCAGGCATCAGAATAATCCGTCATGCCTTGACATCAATATCAGGCCACGGTGATCATTGATACGGGTAACACTTCCTTTGGAATGATAATATACCGGTATGCCTGTAAAAACTCATTGCTGACATAGGTATAAGATCCTCACTTCCGCTCTGATGAAAATAATGACCAGCGACTTCTTCTTCTTCTTCGGTTCGATGAACCGAGCAAATGAACCTTGACCCCGGAGTTTGGCTACTAGTATGTCCTAACTCCTATGTCGACCTCCGGCCTGGCCATGGCCATGGCCCTGGGGTCATCACGACATCAGGTCATAGACTACAGCAAGGAGTCGTAAAATACCGGTATTTTACGACTCCCTGGGGTATGGTGCATGCACGCGCGCGATGCGTCTACGCATGAAGTCGTAGTCGGAGTCGTTTTTTTACGACGGTAAATCCTAGCATTTTTCTCTGTTTATTCTTTTTACCAGGCGTGGGCCATCCCCGCCCCCCTGGACTATATCAAAATGGGTGCCTAAGGGCATGTTCGATTGGTAGGATCGGGATCCCGATCCACCGGATCCACTGGATTCGCACCCTTTCGATTGGTCGAATCCGGATCCGGATCCTTCGGATTTGGATCCGGTCAACCCACCTCGGGGGGATCGGGGAGCAGGGTTGACCGGATCCAACGGATCCAAATGTGACCTTTGTGCGTATATGGCGGGTAAAAATCATTTTTGTACACATTGTGGTACGCACACGTGGATAGAGCTTGTTGACTTTTTGTACGACGCACGCGATGAGTACGACATTCACCCTTTTGGGTGCCTTGTGAGCGCCATTTTCAACATGGCAACAGTCAAGGTCCAAGATAAAGTGTTCAGTTGAATCTGAAGGATCCGAGGGATCTGAGATCTCGATCCCGATCCCGATCCTTACCAATCGAACATGCCCTTATTATTTACCTGTAAAAAAAAAAAAAAAAGATTATTATGAAAAATCACACCATTATACATGTGTTGTAGTAAATGACCGTGGCATACAACTCTGTTGAAAAAAAAAAAAAAAAAAGTAAATCCTAGCATGACTACACAAGTACAAGTACAATCATGTACATGTACACACTACATGTACATGACTGGCATGCCATGAGTCACCAGACGCATCATTCGAGAGTCGAGACTCCGTCGATCTGGTCGATAGGAGAGAAACTTTTTGTTTCCCTTGACTGTTTTTGGGAGGTGGAAAGAGGATGTTGTGAGTTTCATGCCACCCTGTTCAGCTTTGCAAGGAAGTCTAGCATGTGAAATATGCGTTGCGAGCAAGTAATCACTGGTGCCGTGAACAATGGCAGCTGTGTCGTTACAACGGGACAAATTGGAGAGCTGAGCTTCATTGTATGTCCCTGAAAATTGGATTTCTTGAGAAATTCGTCAGAATAGTATTGAGTGTTTATATTTTCATTGTTTCTTTTAGGCATATGCGTCTGGATCTGCAGTGGTGATCCTAACCCCTGAACTTGGATTTATTCAAAAGATAGAAGGAGAATCTCTTGGGTTTGGCTCTCAACCAGCATTATGTGTTACCAGCAGTGAAGATTGTGGACGGGTAGGTCGGATACAATACTAGTAATAGATCTACGTTTTCTGGCCCATTTGCCTTTCTACCAACCTAAATAAAAATTCCTATGTGTAATGTTGACATCTAGAGAATTAAAATCGCAATTAGTAAAATATACTGCGCAGTCATTCTATATTATTATTATTATTATTATGTGCATTTTCGCGTTGAAGTCGACCGATAGGTCCACTTCTTCGCTTGTGCTGGACAACGAAGGCAGGAGGATAACAAATGATACGCTGTGGGAAAAAAATCAAACGATCACTGTATCAGAACCAAAACAGCACAAATCAGAAGAAAAGGGGCAAAGGAGCCGCAGAAGTATAAAGTCAGTGGTGGGTGAACAATGCAGTAGAGAGCATTGAGTGATGGTGTGGTGGATCAGCAACAAAGGCACCATCCAAACATACAAGGTTACATGTACGTTGAGAAGAAGTCAGATATTGCAGTGTCAAACGTCCCTTACAGATCCTTTTCTGTCGCCCGTTGACACAGAGCTCGCCACTCGGCCCTATCCGCTGCAATCTTCCTGATTCTGTGCAAGTCCTCCAGACTACTCAGCTTTCCGGCATCTGCTGCCTCCAAGTCAGCAGATAGTGTACCCGGCAGACTGGTCCTCGGCCGTCCTCTCCAGCCCTTGAGGTCCTTGCTGGTGTAGTAGCTGACCATTGCCTGGACAGCGGGTGTGCTGTCGGACAGACGGAGGACATGTCCGAATAGCTTCCATCGCAACATCTTGATGGTGTGACTGATCGGCTGGCTTTCACATCGAGCGTATAGTGCGTTGTTCGATATTGTCTGAGGCCACCTGATGCCTATAAGCGACCTCAGTTGACGCCGATGGAATGAGTCCAGTCGCTCCTGAGCTGTCTTGGTAGCATCATGCATCTAGACACATCATCAAGAATTTGCAATATTGCAGAAGCAGCAGAGAGCCGTGTGTGCATGTGTGTGTGTGTGTGTGTGTGTGTGTGTGTGTGTGTGTGTGTGTGTGTGTGTGTGTTGTGGACGGCCTGGGGTGTCCCCAGGCCAACAGTGCCTGACGTGGGGTCTTCAACGACAGGAGACTTGGTCGGATAGTTACGATGCCGACACTCTGCTCATCGCCCCCACATCGGAGTCCTTCGCGAGGCTTTGCAAGCCCGCGAGTGGAGCAAACTACCGCACGAAGACGACGACTTGGAACGACTCTGAGCATTGGCTCATGGAATGTTCGCCCTGTTGTGGAGAGTGATGGACCAGTTCAAGCGGCAGCCGTGAGAGGAATCGTTTCCGATGATAAGCCAGATCCATAGCTGCCAGAGATGACTCTCTCGAACATGGTCCCTGAGTCCCTGACCTAGTACCTCTCTCTCAGCAGACTGCCATCGCTCGTCGTTCCATATTGTCGGCCCCGCTAGGGGACACGTGACCGTAATGGCAGTGTTTACCATGACCATGACCATGTGTGTGTGTGTGTGTGTGTGTGTGTGTGTTTGTGTTTGTGTTTGTGTGTGTTTGTTTGTTTTCAGGAAAGTGCTGTGTAAATAGCTGAAATGGAATGTCGAACCCTTTAAATAGGAATCATCATAGTCTTGTAGGGAAATTATTGTTCACATTCCCGTTACCACCGGCTTTACAATTTTGTTGAGAAACACAACCAGCTTACTTTTGTTGGCGTTTGGTTCGGTAGGAGAGGCACCGGGACAGTGAAACTTCAATGTGAAGAAAGTGCCCTGGATATAACATACTAGGGAGGTTTAGTCCCACGTAATCCGTGGGTACTTTACGTGTGTGTACCACGTGATACTCAGTAGTAGGGAGGTTTAGTTCCATTACGTGGGAACTAAACCTCCCTGCTACCAAGTGTCCATTACCAAGAGTATAAAAGTGGGAATACTTGTACTAGAAATTCCGTGTTTTGAGCGCACGAGTTCAGAACGTGGTGCAAGCAAGTCACGTCATGAAGACCATGCAATGATCTATAATCACAGTTGCATATTTGTGGCTTTGGACTCTTGATACTACGGACTATGAAGTACTGTTTTCGAGGACCCTACCTTATGCTAAACCAGCCATTTGGACCTTGGACATACAGTACCTTGGCTATACACAGTACAGATGATTTGGCCCTTTGAAGTTCGTTTTACTGAAGTTTCATTGTGCTTGTGCATGCATGCGCGCGTGCACGCACGTGTGTACACCGCATGTTGTAATGCTGCATTGGTCTGCTGTGTGGTGTTGCAGATTGCCGCAGCCTGGGGTGACAATGTATGCGTATTCGAAGCGGAATGTCTTAGCTCAGAAGAGCGCTTGGCATTTCCCAAGGTGAGTGGGATATGTTATCTACAAGTACATGATGCTGATCTTTCCCTTTTGTAAAATACTAAAATGATGTAACGATGAATCACGCATTATGTATATGGCACGCATCTGGATACGATGTCCTGCTTTTTATCAGGCGGTTAAACATTGTGTTGAAAGTCTGGTTAACTGCATTTGGTGTCCCTGTATGTTCTCACATTTTACAGGCATTCCTGTACAAATGGTGCAAGATCACATCTGTGAAGGCCTCGTCTCCCGTGTACTGCTTGTCGTTTGACAAGCCTGGTGACAGGCTCTTAACCGGTGGGCTCTACCTGGAGCTATGGATGGCAACAACACCTGATGTTACTATTATTGGTACGTACTGTGAGTCACTAGAGACACTGCATCTCAGTAACGAGTAGAGGTGCAACTGTCCAGACAAAGAACGGAAAATGTTGCTGATCTTTCATCGACAATGTAACTTACTGTGGATTTTACTGTAGTACGCCATACCAGAAAAGTGCAACATAGCCGTATGTACTTATAAACTGTGTGATATGTTTGCGTGGAACCGATTCCCGAACCAAAGAGTACACACAGTGACTTCGGGTCTGTAGATGCCGAAATTTCGGAGCCATTCATCCCTACATTGTAGTAATAACTCTCGTCTCCTCACTGGTGATCATACAATTGTGAATGAACACAGAATATGTGGGACTCAACTTTGGAGTAATAGTCGTACAACATGGACCATGATTTGAGGTGCCGTCGTCTTCTCATTGGTGTATCCAGTAATTGATTCCTCGCCTGTGTTCGATTTTGAGCTTGTTCCTCGTGACGAACGGACGCGTACTAATCTTTACAAAGCAGAGTTGCCGTTGTGTCATACTAATCTTTGCGTTTTCCTATATTTGTCTACATGTGTGATTTTGTTGTAATATAGGAGGCGTTGTGAGTACGTCCCGTGGCCCATCACCACTTTCTATGCCAGCGGACAAGAAAACAGAGATGCCGATATGGGCGTGCACCTGGAGAAGACAGTAAGTGATCTTGAGATTCAGCTGTCAGCAGGGCTACACATATTTGCGTGCCAACTGTGTATGTGGCTGTCTGTCTGTTTGTTGTATATCTGTGTTGTGCGTGTGTGCATGTGTGTCTGTCTTTCGCAAGTAGGTTGTTCATAGCTATAGCCTCTGGATATTGAATGTGTGTGTGTCTTTTCTGGCTTTGTGGTTTCACCAGGCTTGCATTTGCCGCCGAGTTTGTGTTGTTCTCGCCCGATGGGCAATTGTTTGCAACAGCAGGAAAGGTTAGTACATAAGTCATGTACCGTATCTGCAGATATGTATACAACTATACATGTACTATGACACAGATACAGTAGCTGGATTGTTGCATTGATTGCGTTTCTGCTTGTGTACACATTGCTCTGTGTCATGTACATCGGATAGTGGACTGGTTCCATGTTGTGAGAAATTGACATACATTTAGGGTTTCACTCACTTGATTAGACTCGGGTGAAGAGCCAAGGATTAATTTATAAGAAGAAAAAGGACCGAAGAGCTACAAGTAGCGCTATAATTATCCACTAACACCACCGGTT
Organism: Sycon ciliatum; assembly: GCF_964019385.1. Taxonomy (NCBI): domain Eukaryota; kingdom Metazoa; phylum Porifera; class Calcarea; order Leucosolenida; family Sycettidae; genus Sycon; species Sycon ciliatum. The sequence continues at coordinate 85,605,127 of NC_088643.1, forward strand.
ACTTTACAATCAGCTCATGCGATAACATTGCACGACACTGACCAACGGTACTGACGTTCTAAACCCACGTGATTCATAATTTCATATGCTCTATTCCCTAAGCTTTCGATTGCAGTTCTGCAAGTAATGTTATAATCATGCCATCTTTATTTGCAAGGAGTGTACGATTTGGGTAGAGCTTAGCTATGGTCATGCGATTCTGTTTTACTTTTTTACTTGGCGTAGGGTGATCGTGCTGTCAAGATCTGGTATGAAGTGAAGAATAGCTTGTTTGGCATTAATGATGCTCCACTGGATTTCACCTTCACATACGTCACCCATCCGCGGCAAGTGTCTTCATTCGCGTGGCGGCAGACAAGCCCCATTATTCCTTGGTAAGTCAGTCCTCTGCCAGTTTGGTCGATTGTCCTGTGTTGCAAGGTTGTATTTATGGGAAGGTCAGTTGTCACTCAAGCAATAAGGTACTTCGAAGAACTCATTGACCACGTACCCTTGCAATTGCAGTGTGGGTCAATGTGCCATAACACAGTATTCTAGATTTTCTACATGACGCCTACTTTCCTTTTTGACTTTGCGGCGTTGGACTGTGTGTTTTTATTTACAGTGGCGTGATAGCAAATGTCCTCCTGACCCGCTGTCACGACAATGTATGCCGCGTTTGGGCGCAAACACCTTGTCATCAGGACCATTATGACTACTCTCAATCGCCGCACCATGCACCCACAAACACGGCACCAGCGGAAGGCAGTAGTACCAGCTCCACAGCCGCACCAATATCATCACAGGCTTCTGGTATGTGCATGTAAACGAATGCCCGTCATCCTGCTGTTTACTTTTACCTGAAAATTGTCCTTAGCAAGGATCGTACGGCATCTGTCAGGCTGTGCATAAACTCTGATCATCACCTAAGCTAGGGGGAAACTTAGCACGTGTACACGTGACTAATCCAATACTACATGTAACGTCTGACTGTTGTCAATGCTTATGTTTCACTGTGGCCCTGACCTGTGTATCTTTGTGAACGGAGAAATTCATTTTTTGGACTTCCTTTTCACGCTACCGTATGTTGTTGTCATGTGTATTTGTGCTGTACTTACAGTATATGTGATGGGTGTTTCTCTTATGTGCCTTTATATTGCTTAGCTCCGTACAAAGTGGGATCATCATTGCACTTTCACTTAGCTGGTTCGATTGATCAGGGTGCCAACATACCTATGCACAGCTCTAGTACATCGTCATCACGCCAGCAGACTTCACTCTTTACTGTCCACTGGATGGATAACAAGCGATTGTGTCTTCAGTTTGCCGCCAAGGTAGGCGTACATTTTGTCTGTGTTGGGCAGTTTAGACTTAGTGTAAAGTGAGTTGACCTCTTCTCCCTCTCTCTCTCCTCTCCCCTATTTTGGTCACATACTTATGTGTTCCGTGTGCCTGCCTGCCTTCGTGAAAGCCGCCCCTTCCTCAATCCAACATGCTGTTTACTTCGCTGTTACATTTAATTAACATACACTGTTTATGTTCACACACACGCACTCACTCACTCAGACATGCCCATCGCGGAAGCGATGATAGCGAACAGCTATGAACTTGTGCTGGGACTACACTATTCAACAGCTTGCAAGGCTGATGAATTGACCGCCACTAATTTTAGCCTGGTCTACACCACACAGCTGATTTGAAGTGGCTTTTTTCTGGCCAGTGGACCCCCCCCCCCCCAGTAACCAGCGGTACTCCCAGATGATTAGAAATAGTTGTACTTGAGTGCCACGTATAGCCAACATGTGCCTCGTGAGACGAAACACCGGAACCTGAGTGTAGTGAGGAAAGTAAACTTTCACAGGGGCTAAGAACTGTTCATGCCATGGCCACTGCACATCTGCATCATCTGCTCGACTTTCTCCCATTATAGGCAATGCTCCGTTGTGAGAAGACATCCAATCAAAGATCGTCTGACCGGGATTCACCATCGTCGGTGCATAGCGAAGGTTAGAAAATGCTTCTCCTTTGTCTTGACTGATGATTTAATGGTGTGACTTTTCTAGTAAACTAAGCTGCGACTTTGGTGGTGATATTTGAAAGAGGTCGCTGCTCCTAATACATGTATTGGAGATCGTGACTCCTGCCGACTGTAGCTGTCATCTAAACCATAATTAGAACATCAAACCTTCCACTCGGCAAATTTGCAGAAAGCACAGCACCCTCCAATGCACAGTGTTTCGGGGAACTCACCCCTCATAAGAATGTAGTCCAGTTTTTTCCTTTTCTTTTTGGGGCTGTCCCAGAAGCAAAACGCTAGTCGAGGGCCTTGGATCATACCGGCCCCTGCCTGTACCTGTGGGCCTGTTTCAGCATGTGTGCACTCACGATCACATCAACATGGAGTGCCATGCACTGATTCTAATTACTGACTCTCTTCTCTTGTTCTAGATTCCATGGTTATTGTCAACCCAGTTACCAGTTCAAAATCGGAGTCCAGTGCCAAAGGCAGTGATAGGTATGTTGTGTCATGTCCTTGTCTGTCGCCTGCAGTGATAGGTATGTTGTGTCATGTCCTTGTCACTCGCCTGCATTCGCCTGCATTGTCCTTTTATGTCTACTTTTGTAAGGACTCATATTTGGAGCCAGCAATAATATATTTAACTTGAAGAAGGAAAGGACCAACATTTACTCATTACTGTACAGGCAGAAAATTTCGTCGGTCAATAATTTCGTCCAACTCCAAAGAAAGGGAGTTCGTCCGGTTGAAAATTTCGTCCATGGATCATAAGAGTATATTGAAAAGGTGCACAAATCGACATTAGTCCTTCGTTTAATTTAGTCCAAAAGTTCCTTGGACGAAAAAGACGAAATTAAATTCTAGACGAATATTTCTGCTTATACAGTATGCGTTGTTGTACACCAATTTATTGCCAAGATACCGTAAGGTCAGAACGTGCGACATTTGGCACAATACGGAACCTTCCCGGTTGGAGGGCTGTTGGTCAGTGCATCCAAGATGCCATCCATCTTCTCTGCAATTCTGATTGCAGAGCTTTCTCGGTGTGCGCTGTTTGACATTAAAACGTTACACCGCTCTCGCCGAGATAAGGAAGCCCACCTTTGTGCAAGGCTGATGAAAATTGTCCTGTAGCTGTCTGAAAAAGATATTGCAGAGGTTCGATCGATTGCCATTCACTCAATCTTCATCGTAGAGAACTCGGACTTGTTTAGGTCGACAGCTAAGACTGCGTTTACACGGAGACGAAACGGAACGAAAACGGGCTGGCCTCAAATCGTTTTCAAATTGTTTACGCGAGAACGACAAATCGTTTTGAATCGTTTACACGAAAACGGAAAACGGGCGATCAGGCTGGCTTTAGCACGTACTGGCTTGGTGCAAGGGCAGAAAGTAACACGTTAGTTGGAGTTGGTACGTGCTGGTGGTCGCATGGGTTGGGTATTTCCCACGAAATATAGTCCCGCGCGGAATGGTTTCCATGACCGCGCTCCGTTTCCAATCGTTTTCACTGTTTTCACCGTTTACGCGAGAACGAAAACAGAAATTTAGGTCCAGAAAAGCTGTTCCCTATTGGATGATGTGTGTCAGTGTTTGTGCAGCTATTGAATTTTTTAGTATGAAAGAGATGAACCGAATGTACTGAAAATAAAAGTACTCATTTTTTTGTGAAAATCATAGTACATGCACATGATTGTGTGCATCGTACTTTATGGCACAACCAGCGCCACTGAAGTAATCTCCTGTTGTTTGGCTTGTCATTGTCTATTCTTAGATGTTGTACTTACAGTTGTCTCTCTCTCTCTCTCTCTCTCTCTCTCTCTCTCTCTCTCTCTCTCTCTCTCTCTCTCTCTCTCTCTCTCTCTCTCTCTCTCTCTCTCTCTCTCTCATGTGCCTTGGTGTCTTATTATCACCACAGCTCATCACCATCCAATTCTCCCATGCCGCAGCGAACTGCCGGTGAGTTCCTGACTGTTGACGGTGGTGGCTATCGCAGTCCTGCCAATCACCCGCGTCAGAATGGGGAGCTTGAGGTCTCGAGGCAAAGCAGTAAGTGTACTTGTCATTTTCAAGTGTGGTATGATCTCGTGGTGCATGTGTGTAGCACCTTCATGCCTCCAAACCTGTTGCGAAGAAGGCTAATCTTCCACAGAGATAGACATTGTAGCTGTAATAGATCGAACTGGGTTGGTTGCTTGCTGAAAGCTTTGCTGGTAGCTATTGATAATTCCTAATTGTAACATGGCTTTGGTTCAACTTATTTCACTAGTCATCTTCATGTACTTGGAAACAACGTCAACAAATGTATGATGGGAGGTTGTCTGTGTTCTTTTCTCATATCTCTGCCACCTGCTCCTCCAGGGCGACGTGGTGAAACTATGATGTCCTCAGGCAACTGGGTTGTTGTGCCAGCACTCGCAAATCCTGGCCAGTGGGTAGTGGTTGCCTCACCAGCTGCTGCTGACGATGCAGGTGTCAATAGCTATGGACTGTCAACAAAGTCTGTCCGCGCTCTGCTCCGAGAATGGCAGAGCACTCCCGACATGCTGTTTGCCATCCATCCACTGGATGGCTCATTGCTAGTGTGGATGATTGACGGGCTCGATGCTGTGTCACCTTCGTTTCGCTTGCCAAGGCTGAGCTTTGCCTCTCGCATCCCACATGCTATGCCTACAGCTGACATCTGGACTCTCCAAGGTACTATCTTCACTGTGGCTGGACCCTGTGCTGAGGATGCGGAGGACATCAGCAAGCTGCTGGCAACACCTGCGAAGCGGACGCAAGTACCGAGCCGCTCTGCCAGTGGTCGCTCAACACCCAGTGCATGGATGAGGCGGAGGCGCAGCGGTGGCGTTCGTAACTCGTCTCTGATGCAACGTGGCGTTATGGGCGGTGTTAGTTCACTGTTGCCCAGTGTAGCATCATCACCTGATGTAGCACATCCAAGCTTGGTGCTGATTTCTCACCACATTGGCGGTGCACTGCATGTTTGGTCAGTGGACTTTGCCCGTGGCTCTGGTTATGTGACACCGTTCGCTATGAGGCAAACTGGCTCTGCTTTTGGCCATCGCCTGCCATGCCAGTCAGCTCTAGTGCATCCATCTTCATCCATGCTTATCACAGCTGCTCATCTGAAACAGCAGTCAGCGGCCAAGTCAGACGACTCCAGTCTTGTGTCGTCGTCGCGAGCTGCCGAGTTAGTTTTGTGGCACATGCACACGCCAGCATCCGTGGAGTGTGAAGGTGATATGCTGCAACTAGTTTCAGTGCTGCATAGCAACAGCCACGGTGCATTTCGGCAGCAGTGCTGGATCGACTCCAAGATTGCCTTCTCCACAACCGAGCTATCGCGGCCTGTCATGCCAGGTGGGCAACCAGTAGTACTCCGTGTTGGACCAAGTACCCTCTTTATTTCACAGGATGATGATGGAGCTCTAGCATTGTTTCAAGTCATCACTGATGCTGTACAATGGTTGGGCGTGCATGGTGGTGCTGCCAATTCAGCTGATGAAGTCGCATTTGAGGAGTGCAAGCGACAAAGAGATGTGTCTGTGTCACTAGATGGTCCGGAGACACCATCATCGTCGGTCTCGTCTCCCCCGTTCACTGCACAAGGGAGTGTAGAGCTTGGTGTACCGGCCATGCAGCTTGGTTACGGTGACATTGTTAGTCGCCAGTGTGGCTCTCGACCAGGTTGTGTGCTGCACTTGGGCAGCATTTGTGACTTGGAGTCATTACCTGGCGACATTACTCTACTTCACTCGTTTCCTCTGACTGATGCCTGGCTAAAGGTCTTACGAAATGGCTCCGTGTCTGGTTCAGAGGACGGTGATTCATTAGAAGGCCGAGACACGTACGGTGAGTTTGATCGACCGCTGATCTCGGAGGGAGTGGAGAACTTCCTGGTAGTGGCTATTGAGAGCAGAACACCTGTTCTGACCGAGCCATCGACCCCGATTCATGAAGCCGGAGATATTGAACGTATGACTAGTGACACTCTGTCCATGGTCAAGGCAAACACCAGCTCCGTCTTGCACACATGGCTTGTCACTGTTCATCGTCATGCAGTGATTCTACCACTTGATACAAAGCTGGAGGATCCTGTCCAGCCGCCTGTCGTGGAGATCCAGTCGAGGCGTCTGGCAGCTCAAAAGATGCCGCTTCCGCTTGGTGTCAATGTCACCTCTGCTAGTGTGTCAACTGGCCATGCAGAGTCTGTGTCACTCGACGGTGTCGACGCTCCCCCGCCTTGGCAAGTTGCAACAGTATGTTCTGACAAGGCTGTTCGCTTTTGGCGCTGTGTTGGTTGCTCTGCCGACTTACTGGATGGCATTGACATGGAGGAGGGTCATCACCTGGACGATCATAGCTTGGGTGATGGCATGAGCCTTGGAGCAGCACTGCCCGCATTCAACGTAGCATGGGAGGAAGCCTCTCAACCCCGCGCAGATGACAACACCTCATTGCTGCGCGTCATCGCTTCATCGCCGTCTCAATTGGCTACTGTCCAGGAGAAGCCAGCTAAGCCCGGCGTATGTACTGTGGAAGTGTGGGATAGCTCAAACAGTGGTGGCCATGCTTGGCAGAAGGAAGACTTGGGGTTCACTCTCCCCTGCCCTGCTGGCTCTAGTAACGGTGCCAAGCCACTTTGGATGTCGCAGCTCAACGGCGATAACTACCTGGCCCTGGCTTCTGGCAACCAGATGTCGCTGCTGCAGTCCTACCGGAGTAATGCTGGTAGTGATGCTGGCTCAGCTAACAATGCCCATCACTGGCAGCATGTTGCCACAACAGAAGTTAGTCACATGCACGACCTGGTCACGGCCACTCATGGTGAGAGTTCCATGGAGCAGCCTACTGACGAACCACGCGCCACCAACGACTGTTGTCATGCAGCTGCTGCTGCTGCTGCTTTGACCAGTAACACAGCCAGTATGCTACCACTGGCATGGAGTCGTGGCAATTTAGTTGTTGGGTACAATGGTGGTTCAGTTCTACTGGTGCTTTCACATTGGCTACCATCGTTGGACGACAACTACAAGTCTAGTCGAACAACGTGCTTGTCGATACGGACGACAAGAGGAGGAAGCGGCGACATATCCAAGCCCATTCCTGCGGTTGTGGTGTCAAGCTTTGATTCCGGTGATACTAGCCATGACCAGTTGTCTGAAAAGAGGTTAGATTTCTCAAATTTGCCTTTTGAAAGAGGGTTTCACTCTTTCCTCTCTTTTGCATGCTTTGCACTGCTTTACAGTGAAGCTTTCTATTAGTGTACTCTCTGTAAACGATTGAGAGACGTGAGCTTGGCAATGAAAATCATACTGTACCGCCTCACCACTTGTAAATATTGGATTGTTCTGCCACTAACCGATTCGAAAGTTCCATCACTCCTGAAGTGGCTTACTTTACAATAATTCATGTCACATGAAGCTGACCTGTAGCCCATCAATTGTATCAGAATGAAAACCGCCTCTCCTATCCATTCAATATCTATACTTCGGAAGCGTGAAAGTAACTCTTTTCTGGATGTACTACAGCTGTGATGCCTAATGTAAGACTATCCGCTTTGCGTCTGTCCCTGTTCTGTGTTACGTACGTGCTGTAGTATCCTTGAGCTGGCAAGCAAGAATGTGCCTCACCTACCACAGTACCACCCTGATCAGCTCGCCCAGTTGCTGCATGCTGGACGGCTGATGCATGTACGCACCATCCTGGTGCACCTCGTGCAGTGCTTGGCACGCCGGGCGCTGCTTGTCCGGCATCTGGAGAGTCGCAAGCATGCTGACGCGGACAGTGACGCGGTGCTCTGGTGGCGCCCGTCCAACTCCATGGACAGCACTGTGGTTGATGATCTTTATCCCATGCCGTTGTCACAGGTCCTGTCTGCAGAGGCACAGCGATGTGATGCCCCCGCGCTGCCCTCTGTTCAGGTACAGTGTACACTGCTAATGCATGAACACACCGACACACTGTAGTTTTGTCTTCTTGTTAGTGTCTTCAACATGAAATCAAATGTCTTGAATTTGATTCTTCTTTCTGCTATGTGGTTCACTGTTGGGACTGCGTACAAGCATTGTCCATGTATGTCTGGTCCATCTCTGAATGTACCATTGATGTCTTTCTTCCCTTTTCGTTATTGTCTCCAGACTAACTCAGGGGCCTCGGTGGATGAGAGAGAGGTTGTGAACGATACAGACTATGATCAACTTTTTGGCAATAACAGAGGCGAGCTGAACATGGAACTTGAGTTGGAGTTGGACTTCAATCTTCAAGGGGATGAAAACGAGGATGACAGTGCTGAGGAAATTCGAGTCGAGAGGGAGAATTTGAATGTAAGTGGCTGTGTCTTTGTGAGGGCCTCTTCACGCGTGGTACGAATCAGCCTGTAAGTCACATTTATATAGGCCAAGACAACTACAAGAATCTGGCAGGAAGCCTGAAAAGCTGCCCAGTCCTTTCATGCAAAGTGCTGATCCTTGTACAAGACACTGCCACTAGTACTTTTCTAGTGTCTTGAACGCAGGCAAGCACACTGCACGTGTTCTTGTATGATGTACAGTATCTCCATGTTTACTTCGAAGTATGTATCTATGTGTGCCTGTTCCTGTGTCTGGGTCATTCTGTTGATGTGTGTATGTCCTGTTGTTGATGTGTGTGTGTCTGTCTGTCTGTGTGTGTATGTGTGTGTGTGTGTGCGTGCGTGTGTGTGCGTGCTTTAGGCGACCACTTTTGGAGCATCACAGTTTGATTTCTTGACATCTTACCTGAGTAAGGTGCGCCTAGCTGGCCTATCCAGTGTTGAGCAGATGAAATTGCTTGCTCTTGCTGACACTGTTGCCTCCACACACCATCAATTCAGCACTGAAGCCACAGCAGAGTCTGGTGACTCTACAGATGATGGCCCTCAATTCACTCGACAAGTGTTGGTAAGAGTCACAGTGTACTGGGGTTACTGTTTCATGCATGCCGTCTTCTGGTTGGGCTGGGTTTGTCCTGTAGGCTATGATCGTTTGGTCGGATCCAGATCCAGATCCTAATCTCAGATCCGTCGGATCCTTCAGAATCAACCGATCACTTTTTTCGGACCTTGGCTATTGACGAAGTAAGAGATGGCGGTGGCAGGTCACCCAAAAGGGCGAAAGTCGTACTGATCGCGCGCGCGCGCGTCGTATGAAAAGTCAACAAGAGTCGACTACTCGTACGGCAATGAGTACAAAAATGATTTTTACCCGCCATATATGCCATAAACTCGGTTTCCAGCCGAGTCTCACGCGAACCGTGAATTTTTTTTATTACGCACAAAGGTCGCATTTGGATCCGATAGATCCAGTCAACCCGGCTCCCGGGGCAGGGTTGCTCGGATCCAAGTCCAAAGGATCTGGATCCGGATTCGACCAATCAATCACTGTAGATCCAGTGGATCCGACGGATCTGGATCCGACCTAACGATCACAGCCGTAGTGTGTTTCAAAAATGTAGATACGTGAACCAGCACGAGTTCCATACGAACTTGTAGCATACTCTCGGACCCGTATTTGAGTGTAAGAGCTCCCCAAACTTGTGACAAGCCTGCATACTCACTCTGCACACCACAGGCATCAAAACCTAGACGATCCTGAAACGTGGCTGATGCCTGATATCAAACTTCATTTCTAACGAACTAGAAGTGTTGAATTAGGAAGCAAAAGTGCTGTCTACAAAACTCAAGATACCTTATATACCGTATTTTCCGGGGTATAAGCCGCACTTTTTTTCGCTAAAAATCGGACCAAAATCGCCCCTGCGGCTTATACACCGAATATGTTTGCGCGAATGAATGCATAGCATACATCAGTATGCATGCTGACGTCATGTGACATGTCATTCGACTCAGCTTCGCGCCTGTGTTGCTGATCAACATCAATGGCAGCGAGACTGAAGATAGTGCAGATGACATGGAGTGATCTGTAGTCAACACAGCAATACACCAACATCTCTGCAGCAACCTGTGGTGCACTAACACTTCATAATCTGATCTAACATGGTATTTAGCTCCATAACCATAATAAATTTGCAGAAAGGCCATTTGTCAATGAGTGTGAAAAATCTTGGTTTGTGGGTGCGGCTTATACTCCGAATACCAACTTTTAGTCAATATTTTGCCTCAAAAAGGGGGGTGCGGCTTATACCCCGGAAAATGCGGTAGCTTACTGAATTGCCCAAAACTGCACATCTCTGATATTAAAGTGCCCTAATAGTTTGAGCTTCTGCTTAACCCTTTACTGTCCGTACATACAAGCATCGATCCAATGGGATCGATGGGGTAGGCATTTTGAAATTATCGTAACTTGCTCAAATCTAGGTCTTTGGGAGAGATCGAAATATGTAGGTCGAAGAGAAAAGTCTCAGCTGTCGCCTCGAACAATTCCCGAAGCGATACGAAAAGCGGTTGCTGAGTTATCGCACTCGTAATTCTGGTCCCGGGAAATGTGCGTTCAGAGCGCGACGCGCATGTCGACGGCTGGGATTTTCCCTGTTTACGTCACCTGTTCGCAAGGCTACACCGATTCAAATTCAAAAGCAGGTTCCCGGGAGTCTCTACGAAAATATTTGAGCTCGATACGAGCAACAGGGGTGACATGGTGGATTGAGATCGATCTCGAGCGTGAGCTCAGCGCTTTTGCGCGTTCCCTGGCTTACAGCGCTGGACCAGTGCATCCTGTGGCGCCGAGTGTGGGCTCATTGCGTTCGTCTCGTCAAGACCTTTCCAGGATGCCCAAGATCGTGGAAATCGTCAAATTCAAACCAAAGTTACGTCTAATTTTAGTTTCAGATTTTGTGGTTGCGTGGGCTTGTATACATTTTAATCGGACAGTAAAGGGTTAAAGGGGAAGTTAAGGCAAAAATTAAAATTTCACCAGTTGTAGTCTTCGGGGTGCTGAGTCGAATGGTCGTGGTCCGAGGAAGCTGAGACGCTCCCTTCCTACTTGAATCCCAATCGAACTCGCGCATTTCCACCGAAACTGGGTGACTGCGCCCTACGAGATGGGGATTTATATGCAAAATGTCACTAAAAGCGCCATTTCGTTCTTATAAAAGCACGGATGACCGCGATTGGCCCATATGTTGTAGTCTTTTGGACGCTGAGTCGACTGGTTTTGGTCCGAAAAGGCTGCGATGCAGCGTTCCGCCTTTATTCCCAATCGAACATGGTTGAACAAGCGGTCACGTGCTCCTGCGTACGCCAGTCACCTGGTCACCGTGCCTGCAGGGTACAACTTACTAGCCTGTTTGACCTTTTTTGGGTGCAGTCCTGTCACTCGAGTTGAACTCGAGTTGAACCTTGGTGTGAAAGTTGTCACCTGCTGGCGTGGTGACCAGGTGATTTGGGCACCCAGGAGCACGTGACCACTTGTTCAACCATGTTCGATTGGGAATAAAGGAGGAACGCTGCATCGCAGCCTTTTCGGACCAAAACCAGTCGACTCAGCGTCCAAAAGACTACAACATATGGGCCAATCGCGGTCATCCGTGCTTTTATAAGAACGAAATGGCGCTTTTAGTGACATTTTGCATATAAATCCCCATCTAGTAGGGCGCAGTCACCCAGTTTCGGTGGAAGTGCGCGAGTTCGATTGGGATTCAAGTAGGAAGGGAGCGTCTCAGCTTCCTCGGACCACGACCATTCGACTCAGCACCCCGAAGACTACAACTGGTGAAATTTTAATTTTTGCCTTAACTTCCCCTTTAAGTAAGCGAGGTGTATTCGTTAGGGGGGGGGGGGGGAGTGGGTTTTAGGAGTTTCGTTTTGAAAATAATTATTGAATATACATGAAGAATGCCCAACTACTTCTGGGTGCCGAAGATTGAAATCAATATTTTGTTGGACTGCGTTTTACCTGCAGAAAGGGTGGGTGGGTGGTTGAAAAATACTAAACGTTTTCGTTTCACATAAACAATCGGTAACCCCGGACGGCCCCTACCTGAATGCTGCATATTAAAGTGTACATTTTCATTTGGAATAAACTTAGGTTGATTTGGTTCAGCATCCTGAGTGAATGAAAATTAGTTGTGAATGAGCACAGTTGTGTTTACCATATGTAGTAGTGTATGGGGTGAGGATCCGCAATTGTATCTGACCGATAGGCCCTTTTTGACTTGGAATGTTAACCTTTTTTCTTTTCTCTTTTCACTGTTAGTGTATGCCAGCAGAGTTCAGTAGTTGCTTGCCCTCTCCTTAATTTGCTGACCGTTGTGTGTGTTGATGTTGTTGAATGCAGAATGCATCTGGTGCCAGTGGTGCAGGCTATGCTAGCCGTACAGAGGGAGGCGAGGAGGGCATCGATGACTGTGGTCTTCGTTTCCTGCTATCCATGCGTCAGTTCAACTGTCTGATGCATTCCGCGTCGCAGCGCCAGCGTGGTATGTTTGCCGAGCAAGGTCTTTCCACGGCTGTCTTTGCCTGGGCGTTCCACTCGCATGCCGAAGAGGAGCTGCTTTCCCTTGTACCCTGTGTGCAGAGCGGCCGCTTGAAGTGGTCTGAATTGCGGGCGGTCGGCGTTGGTTGGTGGCTTAGAAGTCAGGAAAGCCTGCGTCGTCTGGCAGAGAAAGTAAGTGTACTTCTCCCTTCAACTTCTTCTGTTTATGACTTGTTTCAGTATCACTATATGGTACGAACACCACCTAATCAGCTGCTCCGAGAAATGCATGCAGCACAGTGACTCATATCCTACCTGTTCAGCAACACAAGCCTCTTTTACGGGCAAACAGAATACAATTCACGGTGGCATGGTGAATGATTGGAACACAACACCAAAAAAACAATTGTATATGTAAACAGTGCCATTTGGTAGAGGACAGAGTCAAGAATCCCTAATCCCCTTTGACATACGAAATCGATGAAGAAAACGCATTAACGCACTCTCCACATACAGGCATGCACCCGGCTCAGAACACATTGTTTTCTGGTTGGCATATCAGGGATATTGGGCGGAGCAGCTGGCGTGCATGAGAAAGACAGGTCGGCCTGCTCTGCGCAGGAGCTGTGACCCGGTGCACACATAGTGTGTGTGAGAGAGACAGACAGGTCGGCCTGCTCTGCGCAGGAGCTGTGACCTGGAGCACACAGAGTGTGAACGAGAGACGGTCGGCCTGCCGTGGGCAGGAGCTGCGACCGGTAGTGATTGAAATGAGCCAGCTCCGGAGATAGACTGCCCGTTCCCAATATCCCCAATATGGCATGAGAGTAATAATGAAATACGACTGGTGTATTGTGCTGTACTGACAGCAGCAATGTAAAGCTAAAGCTAAGCAGTTCAGGCATGATGTGGTCACTAACCCGCAGCTACCATTGATGACTTTGAACTGCAGCTAATTGACGTGACACTCGCAGGGTGTCAGCTGTAGCAGCCCGGATGTAGCGGTGGACCGCATCACTGCGCCATCTACCCATGATACGGATGATGTGTTCGGGGACACCTGCCATGGCCGCTGATGTTGCGGCGCCAATCCGGAAAGAGTGACTGGCATATGCACTCGGGTCCGTGACCCCACAGAGTGGCAGCAGGTTGCGCAGTTCAGAGGACACTGCATTTCTTGTAAGCGGCTGGCCATTAGCATAAGTGAACAGATGGTCGCCGCCGGGGCGAAACGCCAGGTAGTTTGCCATGGCCTGCACTGGGCAGATCAGTGCGTCCGTGCTGGCTCCAACCAATACTGTGTGGCCCATGCTGTCGGGGTCCGTCTTAGATGAGCGCACGTTTACCGATAACGACCGCTGGTCAGTACTGATCGTCACATCACATCGCCTCAGGCCAGCAGTCAGTTCTCCACAACGGAAGAACCCATGAAACGCCAAGGAAAAAGCTGCCCTTAGCATGGCCTTGTTGTGAGGGTGCCGCATGCGTGGAACGGCAACATGCCGGCAGATCTCCCTGAGAAGTGGAGTGGTTATCGGCAGACGATGACGCTGTGTCGATGGCGACCTGTCGATGCCCCGCAGGACCCTAGCGAGGAGAGTTGTTGGGCCCGACGGGTAAGCAAAGCCAAGTTCCACATGAAGGTTGCGGATTGCCGACATGTAGACACGGACAGATCGAGGCTGAAGAGTCCTGAACAACTCGGCAGCAAAATAGCACAAAGTAAAGTCGTCGCCCGGCAATGGGTTGCAGGCATGCACTTGGCAGAACTGGAAGTAGCGGGTCTCGGCGGTAGAATACGTCCGGCGGGAGGATGGTGCTATTGCCAGTGCTGCTAGCTGTAGCACGGAGTCTGTCAACGGAGAGTTGGCAAGACTGGCTGATCTGGCTCGGCTGCTGCTTCCGGGGCCTGGTGCCTGAATACCTGCAGCAAATTGCGAGACAATGCATCGGCGACAGTGTTAGTGACACCAGGAATGTGGACAGCTGACACCAAGAAGTCATGCTCAATACACAGCAGATACAATGCCCGGATAAGTGTCATGACTGGCGGTGAACGGCAGGTACCGGAGCGTATACAGTCCACCACGGCCTTGTTGTCACACTGAAACTGAATGCGTCGCCTGCTCCACTCTGAACCCCAGGTCGCGCAGGCAACTATGATAGCATACATTTCTTTGAACTCAATGTTCTCGTTCTCGTTCTGGGCTGTCCACTCTCCTCTCAGCCACCGGCCTTTGTAGAAGGCACCATAACCGTGAGTGCCGCTGGCATCAGTCTGTAGTTGCATGTCGGGGGCTGGCGTCCACTCATCCACCAGGAAGAATGACTTCCCATTCCATATGGTCAGGGCCTCTGCCCACCACAACAGGTCTGCCATTGCCGATGCCGAAATGCGTAGCCATTAGTGCAATGGTGTTGATCGAGTTGCTCTGTCCAGGTCGTACAGGCGTCTCAGGAATGTGCGACCAGCTGGTACAGCTCTGGACGCGAACGAGAGTTTGCCCAATACAGAGGCGAGGTCGCGTTTCTGAACCCGGCCGGATTGGACGAGGGCCGACACGGTGGTAGATAGCTTAGTCAGCTTTGAGGGTGGAAGGCGGATCTCCAGAGCCATTGTGTCCAGCTCTAAGCCCAGGAAGGTGAGAACCGTAGAGGGGCCGTCAACCTTCTCAGGTGCAACTGGGACCTGTAAATATGCAAACAGGTCGAGCAGTAGTGACTTCTGGTGCTGGGCAAGAGGAAGACTGGGAGGCGATACATTCAGGAAGTCATCCAGATAATGAATGAGATGGGGAAGGCGGCATGTGTCCTCCAGAACCCAATGAAGGGCAGATGCAAACTTGTCAAATATGTACGGAGCTGACCGAAGGCCGAACGGGAGGACTTTTTCGAAATAGTAACGACCATCCCAAGAGATACCCAACAAGTGCCAGTCAGAGGGGGCAACAGGGCATAATCGGAAGGCGTTTCGAATGTCCACTTTGGTCAGGTAGCAACCACGGCCTAACTTCATGATATAGGAGATAGCCGAATCGACAGTGTCATACTCCAAGCTGAATGACTCCCGGGAAATACCATCATTGACACTGCGGCCAGTGGGGGAGGATAGGTCATGGATGAGGCGAAATTTGCCATTGGATTTTGGGATCAGGCCCAAACCCGAGGTTTGAAACAGCTGATATGGCGGCTCAGCAAACGGACCAGCTGTTTCCCCAGCATCGCAACAAGACTGTAGGTACAGGGTGACACATTGTTTATTGCAGAGACTAGACGGATGATTGACAGATTGAATGCATAATACCAGAGGAGTGGTGTGACCAATCGAGAAGCCGTTAAACATGCCAGCACATACATAATCACGAAACAGGGCATCAGGGTGAGCAGCTAGCAGTGCAGTTAGCCGAGGCACGTTGACTGGAGTGACGACGTCACTGGGAAGACTGAGAGGCCGCTCGGGTGCAAGTCTTCTTTGGGTGTTTGCCGCGGCATGACAGACAGACATGGGCCCGTATGCAGGACGGGTATGTGCAGGCGCCGTTGTTGTAATTCCGGCAGATCTGGCGGCCATCGTGACGAGGAGCTGGGCTGGTGGCTGACTGGCTCCCGCCTGCGTGCTGCGCAAGAGGGAGCCCTCCATGAAAGGGGCAATGCGGGGCTGGAGATGGGTGCACGAGAGAACAACGCGAGCAGATAGGGCGCCCGCGGCTCGTGAAGCAGGACTGCCAGAGGTTAGGGTCCAGTTGCCGCCAGGAATACAGGTGCGGCATGGCAGCAAGACCAGCACGGAAACGACGGTCATAGGTCAGCCACGCGTCGGTCAGATAATTGTTGTTGGCCTCGATGATGTTGGCTTGGTACGCCAGCAAATCTGGAGCTTGGTCCGGCGACGCATCGACCAGGACTCTGGTGAACAAGGTGAAGGCCTCTAACCACGTCGCCAAGTCATGGACTCGGCGCTTGGAGGGCTGGGGAGTGGACGAGCTCTGCACCAGCTCAACGGACCTGCCGTTCACCAACGACAACTGCAGGACATCACTACTGCCGGACATGGCTTCAGGCAACAAGTCCCCAAATTCGACAAACTCACCTCGTGTGATACGTTCCCGTAGTCGTGGAGGGATGACGGGGAGTCCTGGACAGCCGGCTGCGCAAGCCAAGTGCATCGGGGAAGGCTGCCCCAGCGGGAGAGGAGCTGATGCTGGTGCTGGTGCGGCAATGGGCGAGGTGGTAGGGGCGACGACGTTGGATTCCAAGCACTCCACGCGCTCCAGGAGGGGCTGGATAACACCAGTCAGGTCGCTCAGGGTGAGAGGAGCTGGTTGTGACGGCGCAGGAGAAGTCACCTGGTCCGCATTGGCTGAAATGTGCCCATGAGCATGGGTCACACGGGACCTCGCTCTCCGATGGTCTTGAGAATTCGCAGAATTCACAGCCCGCTGCGGATACGGGTAGAGAGCTGGGGGACCGTCAGCGTCAGTGCCAGCAGCGCTTGCACCCCGTGAGGTGCTCCGTGTTCTTGGCATGTCCGTTGAGGCAGGAAAATGTAGGAAATTGACACTGACGGACAAACCAGTGAACAGTCAAGTCGTCAGAAAGCAAAAGTGACAAAGGAGTCTCTCTTTTCTCCTTCTCTCTCTCTAAAGCAAGATTTGGAATGCATGCGTGGGAGAGTGGCGCGCGCTGCGCATGCGCATGTATAGCAATGACATCATAATCAGATGCATGATCATCAGACTAAGTATGAGTGGTAGATGTTCCACGTTCGTTAACAGGGCTTGGCGCACACGCTAAACCACCAAAAAAGCCAGGAAAATACATGGGCACTATCCTGCCCAACATCATCTCCAAAAAACTCGCAGCCAGCCCTCCGAGATTGCCAATTCTCGCAAAGCATTTACAGGACAGTGATATGATGATCGGGCACCGCGGATGGACATGATCGCCAACCGCAACAATGCAACAGCGAATCAACACCGGATATATGCCATTTTCTCGGCATACAACTCCGTGTCCCCATTTGAAATGAGACTACATAGGCGTTTGACAAATCTGGAGCACTCTGACGCACAACAACCGCCCGTGGTGAAAACTAGTGGAGTAAATGTCCCACGGTCCACATTGATGATATGCTCGGCATACTCCAGCTTCTTCTTCCTCTCATGCTCCGCCAACAGTTTCTCGAGAGGTCTGGTGGCATAGGACGGAGCATCGGGATGAACAACCCGGACATCCAGGAAAGCTGTCTGTGCCCTGGTCCACAGCCCTCGAGCCCGGATATCAGCGCGAGTGTCGTTGGCTTTGTTAGTTGAGGCTGCCAGAAACACCTCTCCCGAAACCGGAGCAAGCTGAGGCTCGACAGCGACATCCGAGCAAACCTCAGTTAGTAAGTCGGCAAGAATGTCGCGAACTTCATTGTGCCGAATGGTGGGGAAACCACCAGTAGGGCAACACATGGCATGGGCCGGACTAAGCGGTTGGCCACAAGAGCAGGTAGTAGGCACACCAACCAGTGCCCAGTCTTACCACAACGCCACTGCTTCCCGGAAATCTCCCTTCGACAGATGATATCCGTGTTCTCTGATATGCAGTGTGTTGAGCCAGCTAGAGACACATCGAGAGGACAAATGCTCCAATCGACGTGCCATATCCGCTGACGCCGACTGCCGCAGCTGGCAGAACTAAGCCTCGCTTGTAGTGCCGCGTTGACTGACAAAATCCTTCTTGGCTGTCATAGCATCTTGCCGAACACGTTCTGGTGCTTGTGAGCCTCATCTTCCTCACCTCGCTTGCGGCCTCCCTTACGAGGCTGAAACAGCGAGTTTTGCAGGCAGCGGCCTTCGCTCATTAATGAGGTCAAATCCCCTGCTTGCCACAATGCCATTCGCTTTGGTTTGCTCTCGCGAGGGGTTGACTGTAGCATCAGGGAGAACCGGTAGAGAGCGATGCAGTCAGTGCCAGCAGAGCCAGTGAACCGTCGAAGCTCAGCAACTAAAAGATTGACAAACTGGCTAGCAAACACTAATTTCCATTGGTGGGTAGTGCTTGATTTGTCTTTTATCCCTCTTTCTCTCCCCTACTGTTGTGGGGAATTTGTGGTGTGTTAAAAATGAATTCATGGTGCACTGCCAGCTCCTTTCTCTAGAACGTTTACACTCGATTGCAGCATCTTCATTGCTTTTGAGAACAGTCAGAACACCTCCACCTCCTACACTCGATTGTGCGGTCTCAGCCGAACTGAACACAATGAAATACCAATATTTTGCCCACTGCCTGGTCATTATCATTCTGAGATCAGTGTTGAGGGCTGAAGTCCTGTGATGGAGTGTATGAGATGGTGGTACAGTGCGTATCGGTTCTAGTGTGGTTGTATACAAGAATATACTGCTTACAAGAATGAACACTCATTTTTTCATAATCATAACACATATTTTATATGTATATTAAATTTTATTCTTACAAGCAGTATTATCGCATAGTAGAATATATCGGCCCTAAGAATGGATTTTGTGTAGCAAAATATGCCAGATTAGTGCAAAGTGTATCGCCTGTAGTAATAACATCTGTGCTCTGTGCATACTCAATACTAATATTCAACACAAAAAGAGAGTTATGTCCAAGGGAGCATTGGAGAATCACTTTTTCTGTCCAGTCGGACTCTTTCTTCCGACTTCTCTCGATCGTATCCGCTGCTCCGCAGTCGCCTAGCACGACCGCGAATCTGATTGATCCGTACCGTGTGTATCATGTGTACGTGTCCACATGCCAAACGTGCGCGCATACATATGATCAAGAGTATGGGTTATGTACTCTTGATATGATATGTCACACGTGCATAATTATGATAATATGTCACACGTGATTTATCGTGTGTAAGAAATATCGGCAATAAGAATCAAATGTCGTTTTTCAAACACCCACGCTATAACCGATACCTACTGTACACATAGTATTGTGTTCTTCTGCATTGCTCAGTCGTTATGCAAGGCTTTGGCTCGGTAGTATCCGGTGCTGAATTACCAACAAAGCTCTCATCAACATGATCTTCATGGAGGTCTGTTGTGCCATTCATATACACAGTAACACTGTATGTTTTACGTGATTGCACTTTATGTTGTTGGTGTTGATAGATTGCCAAGGCTCGTTTCACTGTCAATCAAGATCCACTGGATGCAGCACTCTTCTACTTGGCCATGAAGAAGCAGTCCTTATTGAGAGCAATGTTCAGGTATGCAGACAAGAACATCATGCATTGGCACATACCTTCTGCAGTGCAATTCGAAAGTCAGACAAATTTAATAATTCTGTGGTGATTTTGTGTAGAAATTTCGGAAACTAGCTTACCGGTATTTGAACAGTCATTTAGAATAATGGAACACTCTGTGCTGTTGCAATTCTACTGTGTAGCAATCCATTAAAGGGGAAGTTAAGGCAAAAATCAAAATTTCACCAGTTGTAGTCTTCGGGGTGCTGAGTCGAATGGTCTTGGTCCGAGAAAGCTGGGACGCTCCGTTCCTACTTGAATCCCAATCGAACTCGCGCACTTCCACCGAAACTGGGTGACTGCGCCCTACTAGATGGGGATTTGTATGCAAAATGTCACTAAAAGCGCCATTTCGTTCTTATAAAAGCACGGATGACCGCGATTGGCCCATATGTTGTAGTCTTTTGGACGCTGAGTCGACTGGTTTTGGTCCGAAAAGGCTGCAATGCAGCGTTCCTCCTTTATTCCCAATCGAACATGGTTGAACAAGCGGTCACGTGCTCCTGGGTGCCCAAATCACCTGGTCACCACGCCAGCAGGCGACAACTTTCACACCAAGGTTCAACTCGAGTGACAGGACTGCACCCAAAAAAGGTCAAACAGGCTAGTAAGTTGTACCCTGCACGGGCCTGCAGGCACGGTGACCAGGTGACTGGCGTACGCAGGAGCACGTGACCGCTTCTTCAACCATGTTCGATTGGGAATAAAGGAGGAACGCTGCATCGCAGCCTTTTCGGACCGAAACCAGTCGACTCAGCGTCCAAAAGACTACAACATATGGGCCAATCGCGGTCATCCGTGCTTTTATAAGAACGAAATGACGCTTTTAGTGACATTTTGCATACAAATCCCCATCTAGTAGGGCGCAGTCACCCAGTTTCGGTGGAAGTCCGCGAGTTCGATTGGGATTCAAGTAGGAAGGGAGCGTCTCAGCTTCCTCGGACCACGGCCATTCGACTCAGCACCCCGAAGACTACAACTGGTGAAATTTTAATTTTTGCCTTAACTTCCCCTTTAAACAGAAATTCTCCTTTCCATGTTGGTAGTTTGTGACTGTTGTTTGCTGTGCTATGTTGTTCATGTGTGTTGATGTCTGTGTGTTCAGAAATGCACGTGATGATCGTATGGCCAGCTTCTTTGCCAATGACTTCAAAGAGGAACGGTGGCGCAAGGCAGCCCTCAAGAATGCATTTGTCCTGCTGGGAAAGCAGCGGCTGGAGCAGGCAGCAGCATTTTTCTTGCTGGGCAACTCACTGGACGATTGTCTGGAGGTGTGTGTACACCGAATGCAGGATCTTCAGCTGGCGCTGGTCGTCTGTCGGCTGTTTGAAGGCCTGGGAGAGTCCGGGCCAGTCTATCAGAAGATGTTGCGCAAGTATGTGCTTGATCCTAGTGCAATCACGGTAAGAACACGGCCGTCTGCACCAGCAGCCTCTGCAACACCGAAGCACTCGGCGCCTACAGCATCAACGACTTTTGTTTCGAACTCATCCTTTGGCTTATCATCTGGTGTTCAGACCAACGCAATGCGCCAGGATTCTCATGTCGCACCACCATGCAAAGA
Source organism: Sycon ciliatum (assembly GCF_964019385.1). NCBI lineage: Eukaryota > Metazoa > Porifera > Calcarea > Leucosolenida > Sycettidae > Sycon > Sycon ciliatum. The sequence goes on from NC_088643.1 coordinate 85,626,348, forward strand.
TCCGTTCTTGCGCAGTCTTGCTCATTGGATTCTGCAAGATTATGCCATGGCACTGGATACTGTGCTAGAGAGTGTGGTAGAGTCCTCACTATGTGCACAGTCAGATTCCCAGGACAGTACCGACGCTGATGTCAAGCTATTCAACTTCTACTTCTTCTTGCGGGAGCACCCCCTCCTTCTCCGGCGACAGTATTCAGCTCCTGCGACAACCGATGGCTTCTCCTCCGGTCGATTCAACCTTATGGGTAATGCAAGCGCAACAAGCACAAATGATGCAGTGTCCACTTCTGCACCAGCGAAACCACGCATTAGTGGTGTTGGTAGTGATCCACTCACAAAGTATGAGCGACGACTACTCTTTCAAACAGCCCAGACTCATCTGCAGCATGGCCGCCTGATCCTGGTCTTGGACGTCCTGTCCCACTTGCCCGTACAAGAGGCTGATGACGCTTCTCCTGAAAGTGAATCTGCATCAGAGACCGTAGAAGCTAGCGCAACAGAGTCAGACACAGCTCTCTCGTTCGACTGGAGTCAGCCCAGTACAACGTTGGACGTTGGCAACACGGCCGACTCATTTGACTGGTCCACACCAGTATCAACGCTGGCCACTAGTACTGAGGATACTGCCGGTTCCTTTGATTGGGGTGCTCCTGTTGGACTACAGCTTAGCTCACTGGATGACGACTTGGACTCAGCATTAGACTTGAACAAAGCCTCGGGTTAGTTGTTTGTGCTAGAGAACTGGAGCAATGTAATTTCTACCTGATTCTGGTTTTTTCTGTGTGCACATGCTATCCCTTGCAGATTTGGTAGTACATGTATATGTGCATGTATTCAAAGTGTGCCTGTGTGAATTCTCGATCAGTACCCTTGTGTTGCTTCTGACGGAACCAAGCTATATTGTAAATGGCTGAAGCTTTGATTTCTGAGTTCAGCCGTTGTGCAGATTTCCTGTTTCTGTATTGTCTCCATTTGTAGCGTAATTTCCTGATTGGTTCTTATGATTGCTTTTGTATTCCTTGCAGGTCCTTCCGATTCTCCTGTCAATGGTACCTTATCTGCCTCAGCTTCTGCCTCTCCTGACCAAAATGGCACTGCGAAAGACAAAAACCCAGTGTCGTCACAAATGACCACGTATTCAGTTACTCAGTGGTCGGCGTCTGCACTACGCTGGAGAGCCATTCTCAACCTTGTGCTTCGCGAGATTTCTGCTGCAGCGGCTCATGTCATGGAGAGTGGTCTCGTGGACAACTTCTTGTCGGAGCTGGATGAGAAGGCACGACTGACTGCCCGTGCAGCAGATGATTTGGCTACTCCTACGGCTTCTCTTTCCGCTGATATGTCCGTGCCGGAATCGGCGCAGCCATCCTCACAATGGCTTCCCCTGCAGGTAATGTGACTGTGGGAAACAGTAATGAAGGGTGCACACTGCTTCAGATTCATGCTTATGTATTTTTCATTATTTATCACTGTGAATCTGGTACGTAGCTGGCGCAGGGGCATCAGGAGTAATTGTGAATTGTCGACCTCCAGTTTCATTTGTCATGTGCTACCGATGATAATAAGCACAAGTCCACATCGATCCACAATTATGCATTGTCCAGCCATGAGGTTGTCGGGTGGCCTCTGCCACAGCCTCGTTCCACAGTACCCTGCTGCGTGTTGTCAAGACGATTTTGCGGGACTTGCTCTTGCGCTTGTTGCATCTCTTGCATATATGCAATATGCATGTGCTGTACCTCACTCTCTTTCGTTGGTGTGTTTTTCTTGTTCATCTCTGCAGTGTATGCGAACACTTGATCTCCGCCGCTTTATCTGGGGCTTGCTCGTTGAGGAGCTAGGTGTATGGCATGAGATGTGTGGCCGGCAAACTAAACTAACCTCCTTTCAGAAGGATGCTCTTCTAAGAGCACTGCATGGTACTGCAGCCCGATGCCAAGGTGACCAGATTGCCGATGCTGGGATCAAGTGGATTTCGGAGAATCGCAAGGTCCTGTCAGCGATGTGGCAGTACCTGGATCTAAATGCTCCATTCTGTCCACCGCTACAGACAGCTCTGCATGAGATTGGTGTTTTGTTGCAACGGCCACAACCACCCGCTGTCAGCGTGGTGCACAATATAGCTGTAGCCATGTTCAGGACAGAGCTTGCCGTCAACGACCATGCTCACTCTCCCCGGCGAATACTGCAAGAGGTTGCTGACCTGCTGCCACAGGCCATGCCACCATTCCTGCTCAGTGCCTCGCCGTTGCCCTGCCATACGCTCTGGTCACCTCTCAGTGACATTCGCAATATTGCACAGCAGATCTTCTCTCTCATCCAGGAGTACCCAACGCTACCATCTGCCAATCCACAGTTTGACGACAAGCGCATTGGCCAGCTGATGCAGCTGAGTGGCATTTTGTCAACGCATGTTATCCAGTCTCTATCCACGGTTGATCATGCTCTGTCACCAAGGAACTTATTACACATGTCCAGTGGACGATGCTCGCCGTTTGCCTTCAGCCTTGTTCAGCATGCTCTACCGGCACATCAACAGTCAAGAGCTGAGTATGTTCACGTGTTTAGTGTACTCGAAGTACTGTATTACAAATAAGCTGTACTGCTGTGCTTGCTTTGATGTACTATAATTATGTTGGGCAACTGTTTTGAAGCATGTGAATTAGCGGCGTGCCTGCCTGACTAGTACTCGATGAGTTTGAGTCACTGATTATTTGGATACTGTGGGCAGACATAGTGTATAGTGCAGCTTGTTCAACGCTCTGTTGTTTCTGTTTGTCTTGATCACTGTGCCTTGTGCTCTTAGATCAGACTGCAAGTACGCTCTGCGCAATGCAATTGTTTTTTTTGTTTGTTTTTGTGCTATACGTCAAGTTCACCACCCGAAGTCATGATTACACGTGACTTTACACCAACCAATGCCTCCGGCACTGCTTCATCGGGTGCAAGCTCTTCTCACTATGACACCCCATCGTTCTTGGCATCCCGTCAAGAATTGGCACCACCCTCGCAATGGCCAGGCCTGCGAGGTTGGCCACGTCATCTCACCAACGCTGACTGGTGTGCATCGCCTACCTCTGACATGGTATTGCTGAGTTTGCTCCTTGGCGAGGCTTGTGTCGCCGTTTACCTTGCCATGACGTGCGTTGCCTTGTCCAAACTATCAGCACGAAACCTGCTAGGTCTATTGAAGAACATACCCAATGACAAGGTCAGTTTTGTTTTCTCCTCCATCTACACGTATCTATCTATCTATCTATCTACATAAGTGGGTCTATCTATCTCTCCCTCTCTATCTATGTCTCTCTCTCTCTCTCTCTCTCTCTCTCTCTCTCTCTCTCTCTCTCTCTCTCTCTCTCTCAGCCCGTTAACTAGTCGTATGAGCTGAATGTAAAATTAACTACAATTATGAGACAATCATTAACATTGTGATATTTCCAATAAGAGACCACCTTTGTTTAGTCATTCTTACCTGTATCGAAAGTGCATAACCGAGAGTGCTCAACTCAGTGGTCTCTGAGCTTGCAGTGGAATGCGGCTATTGACACTGGTGGCTAGAGCTCAAAAGTGCAGCTGCGGTAGTCAAAGCAGAACGCCGGATGGTAGATCTATTCACCCTGAGCCTGACGAACTCATAATGTATCTACATTACTAGAACCGAAAGCAAGAGTACATAACCCACCAGAGTGTGCAACTCCCACATACCCTGCTGTCCCGGCAGAATTTCAAGTTGACGTCATTATTTATGATGCAATGCTCCGTGCACCAGTGATTTACAACGAGTGTACGGGTGTCAAAGCATCACACGTTTTTCTTTGCAATAATTTGTACAGGATCGAATAGGCTTTGGTCAACAACAGGTTCCAGATTCGTCTGATAATCCGTGTACAGTGCGCATTGCATCATAAAAATGACATCAACTTGAAATTCTGTTGGGACAGCACCCATAGTTGAGTTGCACACTCTTGGGGGTTGTGTACTCTTGCTGAAAGGCATACATACTTGCCGAAAGGGATGCTATAAAAACATTCTGCTGTGGGTGAGTACATCGCAAGTCAAGATAGGAGTTGCACATTCTTGATTATGTGCTCTTGTCTGCATGTATTGTGCTGGTTTGCGGTGTGAATTCTTCTTTTCTCGCTGGTCTTTTCTCTACATTTAGCTATGGCATGCAACATTCGGTGGAGGTTACCGTCTTTCAATGGGAACTTCATCAGGCGTCGGCGCACATGATGGAAACGCCACCACCGGTACAGATGGCCGTGAGCACCGACTGCGCTCTGGCAGCTTGAGAAAGCGTATGAGTGAAACATTCAATGCTGCTGCACGGCGCTTGCACCCCCATACGACCACCGGCCGGGACAGTACTGGCAGCCGTAACTCTGATGCTGGCTCAACGAGACGTCCCAGAGTGGTCGATGTCTTCATGTTCCCGGCAGTGTCGTTGGATGAGTTCTTTAGGACATGTGTAAGTTGTAGCAGAATATTTGACCTGCCTCTAAACTCAGTGGCTTTCACAATTTCCCTGGAAGGGAATTGTGGTACAATCAGTAAGAATTCCTTCAATGTATGTACATGACATCATAGGTATACTTGTATACACGTACATGTACATGTGTGCTCTATGACTGTGTAATTGTATTGAATTTGAAACTTGGAAAGCATCCCACAGTGTTTGCTAAGTTGTAGATGAATGTATTTCTGTTCCATCTTCCTGCATCCTTTACAGATATCTGAAATTCCTCAACACCGTGGGTCTGAGGATGGCCAAGATGATGATGACAATGAGGAGAAATCCTCTGCACGCAAGTGGAAGTACTGTATGGATGATGTATCTGAGCTAGATCTTGAAGAGG
>NC_088643.1:85636203-85781203 GCF_964019385.1 Sycon ciliatum
TTTCATCTCTTTCCCCCGAGGAGACTTGCATTGGCTGCTACCACCCGGAATAAGCCCGAAGTCTTTCAGAGTGCTAAAATCTGCCTGAAATTCAAAGTTTGTTTCAAGTGAATAAAGTACTTATATGAGCAGATTTGTGAGTGCCTACTAGTAGTTGTGGCGAGAATATCTCCAAAGGCTAGAAGGCCTTGCCGTAAATTGCAAAACTGTGTGTCCATGTTTTTGAAATGTACTATGGACGCTATGCAATTTCATCATCAGTTGAGGTGCTTTGGCAATGCCGCGAAACCGCCGATTCATGCTGTGTACTTAGCTCCCTTAACTGGTATAAGCAAATCTGCCGACTCAACCGGTATGCTTAGCGCCCATACTTGGTTCCGTCGACTCACCCTGTATACAAAGTGCCCATACTCGGTTCCGTCCACTCACCCTGTATACAAAGTGCCCATACTCGGTTCCGTCCACTCACCCTGTATACAAAGTGCCCATACTCGGTTCCGTCCACTCACCCTGTATACAAAGTGTCCATACTCGGTTCCGTCCACTCACCCTGCATACAAAGTGCCCATACTCGGTTCCGTCGACTCACCCTGCATACAAAATGCCCATACTCGGTTCCGTCGACTCACCCTGTATACAAAGCGCTCATAAGCGGTTCCGCTTGTTCACCACCATGGTATCATTTGCATAACCTCTATAGTGCCGTTGCTCTTTGCCCGCTTCTGTTACTAGTTCACAGCTAGTGGAGGCCCCGTGGTTGCAAACGCCATGTTGAATTGGCTCGTGAAATGTGACATTTTCATCGTCACACTGGTTCACTCGTATACCTGCGTTCTACTCTCATGTTACGTGTTGCATTGCATTTTGTGTGTTTCAGGAGGTACGGTGTCACAATCGCTGCACAAATGACTTTGTGTTCATGAGCTCAACAAGTTTCCTGGCCACTGCGGGTTATTCTAATGATGGAAAGTAAGTGCTGTGCTTGTAACACTTGGATAAGAGAGATATGAGCGTATGGGAAATAATAAAATCTCATCGTTCAGTGTAAGTTTAGTATCCTAGGGTTTACCGGGTGTTAGCGGACGTCGTGAGTTCCCTTCGGGAACGGACACGATAATTTACTCTCTTTTTTTAGTATCCAATTGAATGCAAGATTATAGGATCCGTGCACAGTATTTTAACCTCATTGCATTATCTGTGTCCTTTTTCCTTGTAGGAATGTTGCTCTGTATGATTTCCTTGTACCGCCACACAAGTCACTGATTCGAGGTATGTGCTTACATGGCTTGGATCAATGTATTTCCACTTGCATTGCGTGTGTAGTATATGCTGCTGCTGGTTCAGTGCAATGACTGTGAGGCAAGGGTATTACAGACTGCAAGTACTTGGTCCGGCTCATCGCAATTGTCGCTTATCTCCCACGCACTTTTTGACAGGTAAAACCCAGTCCAATCACGATATCTAACTTACTTTTGCTTGGGAGGTTGTGATGGCAAGATCAAAGGAGGCACCAAAGAAAAATGATCGCGACTAGCGCTTTGAATCGCGGTGTGTTCGACTTTTTTGGGAAGTGGGAATCTGTCTGTGTTGCCAAAAAAGCCAAGCACAGCGACCCGAAGACCGGAACTGTGATAGGGGCAACTGACATCCTGGAGAGCGTGACAGGCACGCGTGCACGGCAGAGCTGAGCATCATGCTGAAGAAGAAAGGTGTTTTTGATGCGATGCGCCCGGCCAACTTGTTGGTTGTTCCTTCGCTTGGTGGACCTAGCAGCAGCATTACAAGAGTCGTGGTCAGTGTATCCAGCGGAGCGTATGACAGCTGTTTGGAGGCCTGTATGCCTCATTCGAAGGCTTTGTTGAAACACACTGTGGCGACACACAGGTCACACTGCCCACGGTTCCTTCAAGCACCGAAGTGACAGCCACAACTGTTCCTTTCCCATTGCTGCCATACGACAGGCTGAGAAAGCAAGAGATACCCTACCAGTCTACGCCAGCAGCTAGACACCAGCAAATGTCAGCTCATGTAACGGCGCGGCAGTTCGAGTGATGCAGAGTTGAATGAACTCTGGACCTGGAAGAGTGTGAGTGCAAGAACGCGCTCCTTTGCTGATTTATTTCGTGCACTTTGCTTACCTTTCTTCCTTTCTTCGACTCGCTTCACCAGATTCCATCGCTGAAATTTTTTTCTTGTGGCGGAGAGTATTCGTGTATCATGCTTCCTCACTATGCCTATTGGAAATTTCACAGAGCGGTAAAAAAAACTCCTGTTCTTAGTGGCGATAGATAAGCGACAATTGGGATGAGCCGGACCAAGTACATGTAGCCACCAAGGAATGCAAACTGCACATTGGTGTTTCATTGCATTGCTTATCTCTTGTCAGTACTGTTGTGCTGACAGGTTGTAACTATTTGTTATGTTGTTTTGGCCTAAAAGCATAATATGGATGGCTTTCTGTCTTCTTCTATTTAGGCTTCACATGTCACGAGGGCGGTGCGAGTAGTATTATCTATGCACCCAGCCACCAACTGATCATCAGTGCAGGCAAGAAAGGCGATATCTGTGTCTTTGACGTCAGGCAGCAAGCTCTCTTGAACTCGTTACCGGCTCATAACGATGGGATCAGAAGCTTGGCAATGGCTGAGAATGAAGAGTTCTTTGCATCTGGAGGGGCCGATGGCAGCATTAAGGTAAGATGATGTGAAATGGTGTGGCGACCTTTGGTCGTACCAAGAGTACATAAACCAGAGTGTGCAACTGTGCATGTCAGATCTGAAACAGCGCAGTTCGTGCACTACGTCACCCTGATGAGGTCAGCCAAGCCGCGACTTGCGTACAGCTCAAATTTTTCGCATTTCACAGACCGGAAATCACCCAGTTTTGCATGATTTTAGGTGTCCTGTTTTAGAATTTCGGTGTTTTTGTGTGACTGCGTATGCTGCGTACATCCGCTGACAAGTAAATTCACCAGGCCATCTGTAGCGACCTGACTCACTGAGTATTACGTCATTCTACAAACGCATGCGCAAGAAATAAAATCATTCTCTTTGGTCACAACTTCTTCGTTGTCCGGTTGGCCAAAGTAGCCGTCGTCTAGGGCCCGACGTAAAATCCTAAATTGGTGACCCCCGACGCTGCGCTCTTCGGAGTTTTGAGCATGCCATCCCCGAGCTCGGCCCGCCGCAGTTTCTTGCTCGCCTCAACTCTCGGGATCCCGTCAATCGCCGGCTGTTGACGTAAAACTTGAGCCTCACCACCACTCGTCACTGGATCCGCCTCGGAGCTGCTGTGGCCCCTGCCACCCTCCCGGCCCACCTGGATACCCCGCTATCCTGCCACGGCACATCGTCCAGTCGTCTTCGTCTTCATCCTGGCCTCAAGCTGGAAATTGGCCACCTCCACCCGTCGTACCAGCTCACTCACTGTGCACGCACGTAGGCACACGCCCGGCACCGGACCCCATGGAGCTGCGCTCGCCTCCATCTGTCCCCGCCTCACTCGGCATGCCTCGCATCAGTGCAGCGCTCCTGCTGGTATCCCGCCAAGCCTGCAACATGCAGCCGCCTCTGACATGATAATACTCCTCTGTCACGCGTACATTTCCTTTCTTTCCGCCTCTGACACGATAACACTCCTCTGTCACGCGTACATTTCCTCTTTTCTTTCTTTCTGCCTCTGACATGCTCTCCACCTCTGTCACGTTAACACACCTCTGACATGTTAACCCGCCTCTGTCATGCATCTCTCTCATTTCCGCTTTCTGCATTTTTGATTTTGTTTCGGCCTTTGTTGCCACGTCACAAACAAATTTCACACACGCAGCGCTCTCGCTTGTACATATGTATCATATTATTATATTTTTGCCTTTCCGCCTTGTACATGCTGCGCTTCCTTTCTCTTCTCTTTCTTGTTTCTTGTTTATCGTGCTTCGCTCCTCCCGACCTCACCACTGGCGGGGGAGTACTGTAGCGACCTGACTCACTGAGTATTACGTCATTCTACAAACGCATGCGCAAGAAATAAAATCATTCTCTTTGGTCACAACTTCTTCGTTGTCCGGTTGGCCAAAGTAGCCGTCGTCTAGGGCCCGACGTAAAATCCTAAACATCCGTATCAAAAAACCGAAATCAGGACAAACTCAGTGACCTGCACCACCGTGACTAGTTACGCAACCTTTCACCGTACATGTGGCTTACCATTCCGTCAGAAATGACATACTGCACGAATTACGCTCCCACAGGAACCATCCCGAGTTGCACACTCTGGTTTATGTACTCTTAGTCGTACTAATTCCACACATCTGTATGGTGATGTGCGTTGTGGCTCCCCCAATCTGGGTTGCTGTAGTACCTCAGAATCTTGGTGTAATGTTCGTTGTGTTGTTTTCCTTCTTGGTGAAATGTGAAGAGGTTCGCATGGAATTATTGTCTCCTTCCAAGATGGCTGCTGCTTGTTTTGGTAGTGATTTTGATTACTGGTATGAATTTGCTCTCGACGGCGCTTATTGCTGAAGCATATGTCAGGATCCGCTATGACAAACGCTTTAGTATGCCACGAGAAAGGTCTACTACTCGTTCAACCATGTGGTTGTCTCCGCATGATAAGTGGGTAGGACTCAAACAAAATGTGGGTACAGCGCTCACTGCTAGTGACTCGGTCATTATACCACCACTATAGCATAGACACAAGCCTGCCATGAGAGCAATTGCAAGCTTGGAACCTATGACTATGAGAGCACCAACTCTCCCGGGGGTAAAACCATGTCCCTTCCAGCTTGAGGAAAGAGTTTAGAATTGGCTGCCAGCGACTCAAAAACGGGTGTGTAAGGAACTGTACTTTCTGAGACATTCGTATTTTGGGGCATGGCATTGTAAATCAGTCACCAACTAGCAACCCAAGTTTTATGATGAACCAATCGTACTTCCTAACACTGGGATCATCCACTACGACTGTTCACTGAGCCTAGTTCTCTGTGTTCCCTCTGTGCTTTGTGGACACAGCTATGGGATGTGTGCATCCCGCGCCAACGCAAGGCCTTTACTGACGAACACGTCAAGACTTCTTTCTTCCGCTCAGCTGGCTCGGGCGTGCAACAAGTACTTGTGACGGGCCGCTCCACGCAGCTATTTAGCTGTGGTGCAGATGGCCTTGTCAAATGGAGGGTCCTTCCTCCATAGTATGTTTTCTTTATTCCACATATCTTGAGTTTCCAGTGTCTCAATTGGAAATTTTAGTCTTCTCAAATCATAATTTAATGTCATTCTCCTGTTGTTTCCTAGAAAACCCACTTCCCAAATAGTACAAACAATACTTTGAACAACAAATTCTTTCGGAGGCATGGATTTATTCTGACAAATCAAAAGTAGGCAAGCTGTTGGCATGTTTTACTAGCTGAAAGCCCTACTCATGCAGCAATATTCTAATTTCAGTGAATTTTACCAGTGGTTTTTTTTATTAGGTCTGTCTAGCACTCTGCCAGGAGCATTAGATTTGCTGGATTTGTTATTGTTTTGGTGTCGATCTGTCCGTAGTGTATTTCTTGCTTGTGCAGGTGCTAGTAGGTACTGGTTACATCTAGTCCTTTGTGTCCGTGCCTTTCCCCACCTTCCTCTATTTCTCTTCCTTTTCACTTCTTCAACTATTTGTTTTAATACTTTTTAACCCTCGGCTGTGTGAAAAAACATTAACACTTCATTTCCGTAGTCTCTCCATGAACGTGTATACAGACTGACGGGTGAAATGACAGGGAGTCATACGAACAACTCCACCACGGATAACTCCCTGTTAATGCTATTTCATGCAGTAGCATGTTAGGAGCATACACCCTTATGCACATGTATAGCATGAACCTTGGACTTCGAAGTATGGGCGTGGCAGCACTTGTACAGTGGAGCATTCCCGTACACAGAATCTTCTTGGATTATGTGATACGTAAACCGCATGCATAATCCGCCTAACCCACTGCGGAGGCCTGTACTTCAACATAGGTGGTCGCCTACAACGTGCATAAAACTTGCTCATGTTGGATATACACTATGGCCATCTTCTTAGGGCATTCAACGTTTACCTCCATGCTCTCTTTACTTCTCAGCATGTCTCTTTTGAAAGCATGGCAATAAATCATTTGCCTGGGACAGAACGCACTGGCTCAGCGTCGACAGATGCATGACCCTCATTTGATTTTCCATTATGAGCTTTATACGTGCTGTATCAATAAAATAGTATGCTTGCATTACAAGTATCAAGAATATCCTTCATCATCGTGTTGCCAATACAAATGTATACTAGCAGCTAGTTGGCACTGGCCTCGTACTGCTGGAAAGCCATGAATGGTATATCACTAGTATAGAAATGCTCGTCAGAGTAGAATTAGAAGAAGGTAAAATATATGCGTACAGTGCCGACGCTGAGTGTCTCACACAATGCGTTCTACGGTTCTCATGTTGATGCTTGGAGCTCTGCGTGGAGGAAGAGCGGATTGTTGAAACCAATAAGTAGGCAGTCTTCTATTGGCTCAATGCTTTCTTCGTACAGTGGGTTGGCATCTATTGCAAATTTCAAATGCCCTACAGGGACACTAACTCTGTCTTCAGATCGATCATCAGCGCTGTTGAAGAGCAGGTCTAGATGCGGTGACACTTCATCTAGTCGGTGCTGATCTCTCAGCCAGGAGTCAACTGCCAAGATCATGTCACTGTAGCCAAGCAACGCAGAAAAACAGGAGCCAGTCAAATACCCTCTGCTCGTGTGCTTGAAGCACTGGCAGTCAAATACCCTCTGCTTGTGTGCTTGAAGCACTGGCAGTCATACCCGGTATGACTGCCAGTGCTTCAAGCACACGAGCAGAGGGGCTTCCAGGATATTCCCCGAGACAAAAGCTTGATTCTGATTCACACTTCATTTCGCATATGGAAAATGCTTCACACGACGGTTGCATGATGGAACAAACAAGTTGAGCTCAAGTCAACTTTTCGTTTCACGACGGGCGCTGTCACAATGCATTTCCCGTCCGCAAATGAAGTCTGAATCAGGCTGAACAAAGTGATCAAGCTATGCCATACAAATGACACCACACCGTAAACATCACAAGATGTGCACACCTACATACACATGCACACAGACACTGTATCTGCACGCGTGTTAAAACGCCACGGCAACTCACCGATGACCATAGAACATATCGAATTCATTGTGGTGGTTCTCCAGGACAAACTGCAGATTCTCAAAGGCTGTTTCCACAGATGGAAATCCATGAGCCTCGTCTGTAAAAACGCATCATGATAACATTAAAACATGGATCTCATCATCAGCTCATGATCATGGCAAATCACAGCGCATACAGCTACTCTAGGTCTTTGGCTGCACAAAACTCTTTCCCTGCTGATGCCGTCTGAGACCGGCGAAAATTAGGAAAGATGGAAGTTTCGTGTGTAGATACTAGGACTTAGTGCAGCTGTGCGCGCTGTAAGGTGCTATGATCATGACAAGGCTACAGTTAAAATGACGTCATACTTGTTAGTAACGGATCGGCTGAACGATTTTTACGTTGTAGCGCAACATTGTATTGACACAGTAAGGTGCATGTACGGCGTTGCTGTGAAAATCTTTCTCCTCAGCATAGGTGAGCCAAGGCCATGTTTGCAAGAACACTTCACAACCGTCTGCTTGCAAAACTCATGCTGGGGAGACTTGAGCGATGCGTCTGGGTGGATAGCCACTGCTGGCACGAAAACTTTGGTGCAACAAGACAACACTTCCAAGCACACCTCATACACTTCCAAAATGCTCTCTGACTAAAACTCTCTGTATGCTACCACTGGCACACTGCGGCATCAGCTGTGTCACTGCGTGCACCAGATAGTCATTTTATGGCACCCTGGGCGGGCTCACAGGCTCAACGTTCAGTCAATTGAGTGTTTTCATACTCGATAATCGATATGATGTTTCTAGGGGAAAGAAATATCGCCGGCCAAAAAGTTGGTCTGGCTATGGCTGGACCGGCCGGACCTGTTCTTCTGGGCCTGTGTGGGTTACAAGCGACTTTCATAGTTTAAATTCTGACCTTTTTCATTCACAGGAGCGAGATAGAACACCGTGATTGTATGCTCTCCACGATGTGGCTGAGCTTGAATATGAAGAGGGACGAACCGGGACACTGCAATCACGCAAAAAATGATGCGACAAACAGAAATACCCGGCATTAAAAGTATTTGATACTGAAAGTTTCACAGGAATTGTTACTTCGTTCTATAGAACATGGTTGAAGATGAAACAATTACATGCACTCGTTTAGTCCCCCGGGTGCTGAATAGAATGACAGGGTACGGTCACTACGGTATTGACCGTATCACTATTTGCCCAAGGTACCCCGTAAATCAATAAAATGCACTGATTTGGGCTCTAAATTTCCAAAATTTTCGGCTCAGCCATCCCTCCCCCACGAGTAAATTGTGCTTTCAGATGGCTGACCGTACCACACTAAAATGCCTTCCGACGCCCCTGAATGATGTTGATCTTTTTTTGAGGAGGGGGGGGGGGGGAGTCCTACTCATAAAAATACAGCATTTATCCCCAACTCCAATCAAACAAGGCCCTGGAGCACACTACACTCCCCAGCTGGACATATTGGCTCAACGAATAACAGAGTTATGGCCAGTAAAGTCCGGAGCTGCACAATAAATGATGCTATCCTCAGTATCCTGGGCTGTGAGGCACAACCTGCCAGTATCAATCCTGACCACACAGATAAGCATGGGATTTCAGATCATTTTCTGCATTTTGCTTAAAAATCACTCGCCAATACAAGTTACTACCATGAAAATGCCATTGCTCACTCGGCCCATCCCTACTGCTGTGTTGCTTCCCAGCTGAGGCTAAGAAAAAGATCAAGGTTGCCAAATGCAGTACAGTGTACTATGCACAACAACTTGATGCAATCAAGTTAACCTTATAAGCACGGTCACACATTCCGTGCGTGTAGCAAAGACTGTGACCCGGTAGTAACATCTCAGAAGGCCTAATAGTAATGCGATCAGTCATGTACTAAGAACATGGCACTTCAGAATCGCAGGACATGTGCTGCTATCCAATAGAACGCAGTATGGTTGGCTAGCCCCGTGCCTTGTCACTCAACCTTAACTAACATGCTGGATATACACAGACTACGGTTACGTTACCAATTGGCATGAAATTTGGATGAGTGCCAAATTTCTCAGCGTAGGGAGTCGGACTCACCCGAAAGTTGTGTCTGTGCCTTCAACTCCCTCTGTGCAACACGCTCCGGATGTGTCCCTGGCTCAACCACGCAGGTCAGCGTTCCACACCGCTCTGCACCGGCCTCACGCAACAGACACACCTCGTAGTTAGAGGAGTCATATTCTTCCGCAGCATTGGTGCGTCGTACTGGACATACCGAGACTGCAAACGTTGGCTGGCCCCGACTTGTTCCAGCACTGCAGAACACGTACACATTGTATCGAATCATATCATGCACGCATCATGCTGCTATACCTGCCCAAGTAATGAAGCCGGAGATATGCGCTTGTATTGGCAAAATTCTGGGAAAGCATCAAGCGTCAAGGTGTCACTGTCTTTGAAACAAGCATAGCCGTCTCAGCAAGTCAGTTAAAATCACAACCAACTTCCGACTTTATCAAACAAAACTGGTTGGAGTGAAAACGCCAGTGGACAAAGCCGGGACGGGATGTAATATTTGAATGCAGGCTACCACATTCACGAAGTGTTCAACCTGAACATGGCAGAAACATAATGTATACCCTTCTACGGTATCCTGGAGGAGCGACACAAAGGTATACAGATGCACAATCGGTGCATGGCCTGCAAGTGCGCTGCATACAACCGACCCAAGAGAACCTCCCGCCATGGCCTGTGACGTGGGATGCCTGCTAATCATCTGAAGATGAGGTTTGCAAGCCGGTAAACCAGCTCACCTAAAAGTGGCAATCCGCAGCCTCACCCCCAAGGTATGCTAATGTGTAATGAATCCTTCCGTACGTTCGTAAGGGGACATTGTAGCAGAGAGGTAGGTAGCCACCCCATGAAACATACAAGTCATGTACTTCTCAGGCTGCTGTCAGTCAGACAATAATAGAAATGCTGACAGGATCACTTTTCTAAAATTAATAATGATGTGACCAGCGGGCCTAGTCAACGCGGGTACTAGTACTAGTGTCAGTAGTGGCCGGCTGCAGTTACCTAACCAGTACAGGCAGTAGTGGCCGGCTGCAGTTACCTAACCATGAACCAGTGTTAGGTGTGGACTTTCTACGTCCACAGGAACACAAACCCTTTCAAGTACATTGTACATGTAATTTCATTCAGACTCTGACGATACTCTGAATCAGAGTACCGGTACATGTACCTTGCTGCGAGTGACTACCGGTATAGAGTGCATAGATCTGATACAATGTATACCGATATCTACCCACCTTCTTCTATCCTCCATGACACTGGACTCCCAAGGTATAAACTCAGCAGAGTTTGAGGCGATATCCTGATAGCGTTGTTCACAAATGATTTGTATTCCGATGTGTGCGACGGCTCCTTGTCCGCTAGCAGAACATACCAGGGCGGAATACTCATCGTAATGATCATCGATGCCACCCAGTCATTACATCTCCTGCGCCCGTACTGCGTAGCTAGGGCGTCTTCCGTTTTACATCGACATGACAAGCAGCGCCGCGCCGCCTATGTCACGCTGTCTTCTTTTCTTTCTCTCAAGTTTGGGCTGACATGTTATAATCATGCAGCCGCCGGGCCTAGCAGTGCCAGTACTAGCACGTTTCTAGCACGAAAGGAAATGCCAAACTCGTTTGTCCAGAAATAATGTTGTGTTCGTCGAGGACAAGATCTAGGCGGTCCAGGTTTTGCGGACCTCCTGGAAATGACAGGGCTCTGTCGTACAAATACCATGGTGGTTTCAGACATTTTTACGACTCCCTGATATACAGTAGTAGTAAACAGAAACTGAGACGCCTAGCTCGGCCTCTACTCGTACTGAGTCTCTGTCTTTATTTATTTATTTCACCTTCCCGTGGCCAGAGAATATAGGCCAATATGGAGGGAGGGGGGGGGGGGGCGGTAGCCAGCCATGGCAGTAAACAAAAAACTTTGCTTGCTTCTCAGCCTGGAATGTTTGCTGCTTGGCCTGTTGTTGCAGAGCATTATGACTCCCGAGTTGACCTTTTTTACTGTTTTTACCGGTACCCTAGCGCCTATAGCCCTGAGGCGATGGCCCTGTGTGACCCTGTTATGTCTGATCTTTTATCTGCTCATCGCGACACAGAGAAGCGTTGTCAACAGAGACGAAACCATAACAACGGTAATGGCGTCCCTTGGCGTCACATTCTCCCCTACATTTTTTGTGCAAAGAATCTGATTGACGAAAGTGGAATTCCGGAAGTGCATGCATTATGTGGAAAATGTAGATCTACTCTACTCAGTGCTATCCAGGCGAAGAAGATGAAGCCCCCTATGGCCGGGAACAGAGTGAATCTTTTCACAAGTAACTAATTACTTAGTTTTGGAGCACCACGGAGGTGCACAGCGCTCAACCAACATGAATATTATTGGTATGGGTGACATCGACTCACGATTCATTTCAATATTTGAATACATTTTTTGTTACGAAGCAATGATTCACATTTCTAAAATTTATGTCTTGTAATCGCAGTCCTGATTCGAGTGGCCCACTTATTTTCTTGTCACACTGGACAGAACAGACTCTTTCACTCCATATTCCAGGAGAACTAGCAACGTAACAATATTCGAGCACAGACTCAGCTGCTTTCCTTCTGGTCTTAGTATTGGAGAGCCATTTTTGAAACCTTTCCAAAGCTGCTCCTCAACTCGTCCTACTTGTGGTCGGATACCTGCTGCGGACTCTTACACCAAAGAAACATGCCGCCCAAACCTCAGTTAAAGTTCTCCGACGGAGAGAAAGTCCTTTGCTTCCATGGTCCGTTGATGTATGAAGCAAAGGTGAGGCATGCTGCTCTGTTTCCTGTTGTCTTCTTCCTCCTAGTCTATATCAAGCACTGGTTGTACACAAGAGTTCAGCAGGTATTAAATGGGAGCACATGTGCGTGGAGACTATGACGTATGAGTTACGGTAGTTTTCCAAGAAAGCCGTAGTAACTTGAAGTTGTAGGCATAGGAGTGAACGAGCGGTGTGTAGGCATTGGGGTCACAGTGAACGAACAGGTCTGACTTCTAGATGCACAGTGGTCGGTGCGGTGAAATTTAACCTCCGCACATGCTCGCATGCGTGTGTGTGTGATATGTGCACGGAAACACGTGCAGACCGTAGGGCTACAGCTGCATGTCTTTCACTGTTTTGTCAGTGGCCCGCACAGTACCGTAAATATGAAGGTACATGCATTGCACGCTTTCTTTGTCAAAACTCTGAAAGGCGCACGAAGAGCAAACAAGTCCGGTCTTACACTGACGGGCAGGAAACCCGGAGTCCGGTTTTACATACCATTGCCGAACCAGTACATAGCTTGCTGTGCTGTGGCATGTAAGAATATTGTGAAGTACAAATTAGGAATTCTAGAATGCCGTAATTATTTGTTTTCTTGTGCCATTGATCATTGAATACCAAAGTACTTTGTTTGTGTGTGTGCGCGGACGTGCTTGCAATGTCGGGTGTGTCTGTGTATGTGGACGTACGCGTGTAGTGCCTGAAAGCAGAAATCCGGGACAAAGTACCCAAGTACCTGATCCATTACAATGGCTGGAATAAAAGGTTTGTTCAGTAAATTTTGAGTTCATCGACCCTGGAATTCAGTATTACAATTGACTGTCCTGTTTTTGCAAACAGTGTAGAGCTTGGAGAATTGCAGAATGGCTCAGACCTCGCAGTGGTTGCCAGCTATTCTGGATTATATGAAGAATGCGATGTTACGAGTTATGACGAACGTAACCATCTCTTATACGGTCAGCGAGGACGACACAGGTTCGGAAAGCCTTCCAAGTTGGAAGGTTGTTGGTTTGCGCCTTGGAGAAGTGTTGGAGCTAGGTGTCAGGTCGCCGAATGTCTCAGTACTCCTTGTCAGATTTGTGCCATTTTGTCGCACTCGCTGACTGTATAAAATCTGGTTATGTTGGTGGACAGTTAGGCATAACTCGAATATTGTTTTGTTTTATTTTATTAAGAACTCAGATGGTGAGCCAAGGAAAATCGCATTACATTCTTCATATAATCCAGAATAACTGGCAACCACTGCGTGGTCTGATCTATTCTGCCATTATATTTCAGAATGCTCTGTCTCCATATCAACGTGATTTTGAAGCTTTACTGTCAGTAGCTGACAGCGTTTTTTTGCAGGATAAGACCGCATTGGCATATGAGATATCATGTTTAGGTTTATGGTAAAATTTCTGGAAGACAGACTGGCTACTCCAGTCAGCTGCTTTCAGGATTTCATTAGTTGTGGCGCCCGAGCTGGCAGCGGCCGAGGCAGATGCACCCCTTGTGGACTGTGCCTTGAAGATAGATGTATCAAAACCTGCTTGTGAGAGACAGGATTTAAGCCACCGTGCGACCGTAGAGAAGGGCACCACCTTGTGAGGCTGAATGGTCGCAAGGAACACGCGAGTCTCACCAGAATGGTGAGACTTGGTTCTTTGTTCGTAGTCCATCAAGGTTGTGACAGGGCAGAGTTTAGCCTCATCCGGAAATTTAGCAAAGAAGAATTCAGTCAAAGGTTTCGATTGTCGAGACTGTTTTGCAAGGGTACCTGTTTGAAAGGGTATGCCTTCTGGAGAGAAGTGTTGAAAATTAATATCATGATTTGCAAAATCAACCGGCCGGGATGGTCGAGTTGACGCAAGTAGCACTACAGTTGCGTGAGCAAGACCACTCAGTGATAGGTCATTGTTATTGCCCAAAGATACAATATATGACAACACCTGGGCAACATCTCAAGTGGGACTATATCTGGGTTGGGGGGATCTCTGATGAAAAACTCCCTGCAGAAGTCTTATGACCAGGAGATGCTGTCCAGCATCATAGTCATCAATTTTATCATGGGCAGATGAGATTGCAGAGCGGTAGGTATTGATAGATCGATACCCGTAGCCGTCTTTGACAAGAGACGTCAGAAAGTTGATTATGACGAGAGACGTCACTTGAAAAGGGATCTGAGTCCCGTTCAGAACACCGGCGACTCCATTTGTTAAACAAGGAATCATATGTCTTACTAGACTTCTCTCTCCACTGGTTGAGTGGTTTCCGGTTGACGCCGGACCGGAACTGATTGCCGTGACCATTGTAAGGTCGAAAACGGTTGTTGCTGAAATTGCCCCGACTCAAGTGGCCTCCCCGTGGGGCACCAGTTCAGCCTCCACGAAAAAAGACGAGCCAGGCGATGACTTGCCACGAGTGGAGCTGGAGGCTTGAGAGAGACACTTGGTCTCCTCGTTCCGCTCTTTGGCCCTCTTGGAGAAGCCCTCCCCGAACAACTGAGGGGCAGACGCCTTGTAGATAGGATCATCCTCAGCCATGTCGGCGAGATCCCGATTCATGCACAGAATTGCATTTCTTCGTCTGTCTCTGTTCAGATATATATTGGCGTTGCCGATAAAGGCCAGAGCAGTCTTGCATGCCTCAACGGTATCCCCCTCGGTCAGGATATCCTTATGTGCCTCTTCAAGCACATTAGACAAAGGACTCACACTATCAAGGAGCAAGGCATGTTGCTTTGACAGGGCCTTGTCACGCGACTTCGTCGCAGGGTGTAAACGAGATTTAATCATCTTGTCCATCAACGACGGGGTAGCCGCGTCAATCCGTGGACGCCCGAAATGACTACGCCATTGGCGCCGAACTTCGTTCGAGGTAGAAGCCATGAAATGCTCTTGAAAGAACTCCAGGTTTCCGAAGACACCTTGAAGTCCGTGCCAGACTTGTCCAGCACATTAGAGTCCTCCATCTCTTCCTCGGACTCGTAGTCTGACGCAATGTCAGCATCGCGGGTTTTACCCAGGGCTGACAAGGCGCTTGGTGCCAGAACGGAAAACGAGGCACTTCGTGCCGGGTTGGACATGGGTCGAGTCGCTTCCAGAGCAGGCACTCTCTCTGCAATGCCAGACATCCTAGATCCAATCTGCTCCACCACCTACGTCACCTTCCCAAGTCGGTAAATCATCTCCGTCATCATCTGTGTCTGTGATGGCTTGCCAGCGACATCAGAAGCGTTTCTAGTGACATCCATGATGAGAACGGAATGCAGGCGTTCAGCACATAAGCAAACAGGAGGCAATCTACAAGAATCACACACACCGAAATAGGTTTGAAAACACTACCTCCAATTCGAAAACCACCTCACAAGAAAGAACTAAAGCAAGGGATCACACCACAAGCGAGTAACTTACTTCAAGCGAGCTAGAAAAAAGGCCAGCTGGCTGAAGGGTAACGGGCCATTTTATGCAGCATTTCAAGCATGCGCATGAAAATGCATAAAATAAAGTAAAGCAAAACAATGTTCACCACAAAACGCTGTCACATTTTAGGAAACTAGGCCAAACACGTTGATATGGAGACAGAGCATTCTGAAATATAATTCAAACAGATAATAATAATAATAAACACAGCTCGCATCTTCCCTGAACCTGTTAGACAGGAGCAGAGTCGACACATCTGTCAACAGTGTCAAGCCAAGTTAGTCTATCTCCTGCAGCTTGGAGAGCGCTCTCCACGGAGAGATTCGCTGCCTTCAGGTCGTGCCGAATCGTATCTATCCACCGCAATGGCGGACGGCCACGGTTTTTTTACGTCGTTTGTGTTGATTGATAGCTCCAGTGCTTGGAACGAGGCGGATTCTGGACCCTCTCGCACCACATGGCCATACCACAGCAAACAGATAGCATACCGATAATACAGGACTCTGCCCCCACAGGATACCGCGATTCCGCGGTGCAATTTTCTGTGTAATTGGCTTTCATCCACGTTTTCGAGAAAATTTTGCATAAAACCTGCGTTATCCATAAGAATGTTCATGTACATGAAAATAGTACATGGTGCTGAAAATGTACTACAAAGTCGTACCCGGGGTACCCACCCTTGAGTTTGTACGACAAAGTTGTATACTTTTAAAGTTGTACCAATTACAGATAACTCGTGCATAATGACCGCAATAGAGAGGTTCCGCATTACTTAAAGTTGAGCAACTTTACGTTAGTGGGCGGGAAAAACCCGCGAGTTTGCACTCCACTTACGGAAAGTTGTCTACGTAGAGTACGTAGATAGGGCTCTGATAACGTAGGTGCTCCGTAAGTGGATTGGGGTACAAATTTATGACTCCTTCCCCAGGTCGACCCGGTCGTACACTGCCGTGTTCCGAGTTGCCAAGGGCAGCTACGTGATTCGAAAGCTCCGCACGGTGGAACACAGATCCGCATGCAGTGTACGTAAAACGTTCCGTAGATCAACTACGTTTTTTACTAACGTAATTACGTCATGTGGAACCTCTCTATTATACCGTATATTTGCCGCTTGATGGCCTGTTTTCGCCCGCATAATTACGCGCATAATTTTAGGATTTTGTCCGTATCATTCTGTGGGGACAGAGAACTATAGAAGAGACAGTACTGCGGTCGCTTAGTATTTTGCATATTTTGCACCTATTGTGTACAATGGCTGGTTTCCTTCTTCCGCGTGCTGTTCTTTGAGGCTATTTATTCATCGGGTTGGTTGTGTGCTACCGGTATCTTGCAGCTGGGATGAGTGGGTTGATGATACCAGAGCGCTCAAATACACTGAAGCCAATCTGAAGAAGCAGAAGGAAGTGCAGCAACAGCAAAACTCGTAAGGTTCTCGCTCTGTCCGGGTCACACACGGCTAGTACAATGTAGATGTTTTCTTTACTTGCACATGTATCTACTGTACATGTGCAGTAATTGCAGTAGGACCTGTGCCAGCACCAGTACCAATGACAGTAGTCATCAAGGGCGTCGCACACGGTACGGTCACTACGGTAATGACCGTACCACTATTTGACCCAAGTACCCCGTGAATCAATAAAATGCACTGATTTGGGCTCTGATTTTCCAAAACATTTCGGCTCAGCCACCCCTCCCCACGAGTAAATTGTACTTCGGATGGCTAACCGTACCGCACTAAATTACCTTCCGACGCCCCTGCTCATGGAAGTGATTGTTGAGTTTTTCATATATTGTTTGAATTGTCCGTAACCGCTTCACTCATTCCACTTTCACATAACTGTTATGCAGTTTGTAGTATCTCTGTTGTAGTCGTAGGCTGATGGTGAACTGCCTGTCAGTGTAACTAACCCCTTCATACTGCTCCAAGCTTGTCCTATGTGTAACACCATGTCCATGCTATGCAATGATACTTTGGTTAATACTTGAAACCATGCTTCATTGTTGCATTAAAGCCACAAGCTGAACACCCAGGCCAATGAGTCGAGGGGCACTGTCCAGGATACTAGTAACTAGGTCACCATTCCTGCCATTGTTGGCCAGCTGAGCCCAGCGCCATCTCTAGTGAAGCGCTTGTATGGATGGAGTTCGGATTGGCCGCTCAGTTGGTCCTTGACCGCCTGACAGCGTACGTGTACAGAATGGCCCTGGTGTGTATACATGTACAGTTTCTGTACAATGCATGTTCATGTATGTACTCCGCTCTGTGCTGATCGGTGATGGGTTATGCTGTCCTTGCACTATGTGTTGGTATGGCTGGGATGGTTATGTGCTATCACCATCTACTAGGACCATGCGAAAGAGGAGACGCATTGGTGCCAATGAACGCACTTCTGTCGACAAGCAGGATAAGCTGAAGAAAGGTATGGCAGTGCGTGCGTACTCTTGATTTCTAATAGGGCCAGGGCCCTTGTATGCCTTGCACCTCACCTACCAATCACTATTCTTGTGTATTCATTGTTGAGCGCTTGTGGCTCGCAATGTGCAGCAGGTGCTGCAATTAATAGCATTCTATGGGGCACGGAGGAACTACGTAGAACCTGTAGAGCCTTTAGAATCCACCTGCCTTGACTTCATCTGGATGTCCTTCAACAGGCACGGCCTGCTTGCCTTCTTTCTTTTTGAACAATGTCATCTCATGTGTAGTATGTTGAAGCATGTACATCATGTCTATGTAGAGTGAAGCCTGTCTAAGCCGACAACCACTAGAGGGACCTTCCAAATGTGGTCTCCTTGTACAAGTGGTCTTCTTATCCTGGGCCATTTGACTGGGGAAAATTATCCCTTGGTCCTAGTTTTGGTGGTCCTCTGAGGTAAGCAGTCAGTGGCCAGCTCAGGGTGGTGGCCTTGACAAGTCTCGCTGTTCGTCATAATGAAGCAGGGCGCATGCATCCTCAATGTATGCAAATGTTTGCATTCAATTCAAAGAACGCCACGAGTATCGTGCGAACTGGGTTTGCTATTCCTTCTCTTTATTGTGCTTGTGCAGGCACGGAAACACTCTCAGTTGAGCCTGCCCGAAAGCGGCGAAAACTTGAGCAGGGACAAGTGGAATCTGTAAGTTTTTTTAGTGAATGTAACTCCCAGGTGTGAAATTGCTTTTCCTGCTATTCTGGGATATTGGCTTGTTATGCTTAGTAATAATAAACGTTCAAACTGTCGTTTCATGTGTTTGTGTGTTTGCGTGTGTGTGTGGCGGGGGGGGGGGGGGGGGGGGGTGCTTGCATGCACCAGCTTTTGTATAATTTGCATACTTCTCCTGACATCAGGGATGGCTTCAAGCCAACTGGTGCGCTCATGAGTGTTTGCTTTGTATTGTCTATATCGACTTATGCTCATGCTGGTTATGTATGCTTTGCAGGAAGATACCTATGTGAATCGTATTGAAGTGAAGGTGACTTTACCAGACGTATTAAAACACTGTCTAGTCGATGACTGGGACCTGGTAGTACGACAAAAGCAGGTAAGTACCTGTGAAGGTGTCGTTGAATTTTTAATGCCGAGTATGGTTCCTCCCGTTCTCTCTTCTCTCTCTCTCTCTCTCTCTCTCTCTCTCTCTCTCTCTCTCTCTCTCTCTCTCTCTCTCTCTCTCTCTCTCTCTCTCTCTCTCATGCGGTCCTGTTCACACACACGCACACCTTGATTGTATTACTGTTACGGATGGAGGATAAGACAATGAAGTCAGTTCGAGCGACATTTGTGGCAGGAGAAAGTTGCGTCTGACTAAGACAACCATGTTAGTCAGTTAGGACACTCTATGAACGCTCTATGAAAACTATATAAGCAATGATTTTCAAAGCTGTAAAATAAGTATTACTTTCACCCGGAATTGGATACCTGTGGACGCCCTACAAGAGAGCATGCACTCACGGGCACTCGCTTTGCTGGCTGCCTCGTGATCTTCACCCACAGAGCAGCCTCCTTTGACAGCAGAGTACAGACTTCACCGGGCATTGTCCGTCACCAACAACGCTCCCTTTCTTCCGGACCGGCCCTTCTACTCACTTTATCAAGTATGCAAAGTGGTCCAAAAAATTTAAATATGCAGTTTGGTGCGTGGCAATGGACAATCCCACCAACGTGAATATGAATTTATGTACAATTTCTGTTATCTCTGGGCCTTTCTCTTACTTCTTCTCTCCATCCATTTCGTTCTCTGCTTCATAATGATGAGTTTCTAATTTGCGCCCTTTGTGCTAATCTTTGTTGCTGTTGTATGTGCCGCTGTCTAGCTTGTTGAGTTGCCAGCCAAGAATACAGTAGAGAGTATCCTGAATGACTTTGTTCAGAGCCGATCTCGGGGTGTATCTTCCTCTTCTGGTTCGACAAGCAGGTAGGACTTAACCAGTATGTGCGCTGTATTTCACAGGTTGTTTTGTCTTTTTTGGACAATAGTATGTCCGTCCTCGGGCACCATATCGTTGGACACACCCAGTCCCCCCCCCCCCCCCCCCTAGTTTGCCACGATATACAATAATTATACATGTATGTGTACAATGCGCGTATGTTTGATCTTTCCCAGCCTGCCAATACCCATTGTTCATGGAATATACACCTCCTCTATGTACATGTACATATGTGTGTGTGTGTGTGTGTGTGTGTGTGTGTGTGTGTGTTTTGGGGGCTATTGATCTTACTCTGCAGTCATGTTGCGGTATGTACTCACTGTCCTGTAAAAAAAATACTTCGAAGTATGATGGCCTGTAGTTGGCATGTTGATCTCTTCTGAAAGTTACTGGTATTCCTGTCTTTGCCATGTTCTGTTCTTAATGTGATCGTCATTTTTGTCGACAAATGGTCTGTCTCCTGTTTCTTCGCCATCACTCTGTACTGTCTCTTGTGCCACAGCGAACGAGAAGCAACCGCATCTGAGGTGTGTGAAGGTATTCGCGAGTACTTCAATGTCTTGCTCGGAACACAGCTACTGTACAAGTTTGAACGCCCGCAATATGCAGAGGTAGGTGCTGCATGCAGCACAGTACTTGAACAGAGTGTTGGAAGCGGCGACTACAAGTACCTTTCCTATGCCTTTCCTATGCCTTTCCTATGCCTTTGGTATACATCATGCTGCTGTGAACACGCTCCATCTCTATCGCATGACGGAAAATTGGTCGAATGGCTGATTGCACATGTCTACTGGCTTTCTTCTTGGGAGTACCAGTGAGTGTTGCTATTTCAAGCAGTTTGACTGTGTTCTGGAAATCAACAACCTCTGTTTGTTCTACATCCTTGCTCAGCTTGTACTAAAGCATCCGGAGAAGGCCATGTGTCAGATTTATGGACCGGAGCACTTACTTCGATTATTCGGTAAGCCTCACACCTACATGACTGTGCGCAAAGGCAGCAAGAGGCAGCCAGGCCAATAAAACATTCGTACACTGCATCACAGTGCTTGTCAGCTGGATATGTTTTCAACCGTGAAAATGCCTACTTGTTTGGAATAACACCCTCCATCTCACTTGGGTTCTGTTGGTGTAGTATGCTAGTGCTTGTCCTGAAACAATCTTCTGCACTCTTGACAATATCCTCTGAGAGTCTTGTGTTTTGTATGATGTGGGTGTGCCTGTGTACAGTTCGGATCGGCTCAGTTTTGGCCTACACTCCACTTGATAAGCACAGTATGTCAATTCTGCTCAGTCATATTAATAGCTTTTTGCGGTGAGTCAGTCCTTCATTCTGCTCGGTCATAAATTATTATTAACCGTTTTTTGCAGTGAGTCTGTGATTCTGCATACCTACTAACATGTCATGTTCGTCGTTGTTTTGTTGTCCCTCATGAGTCGTCAATATCAGTAGCCGTTGGCAGGGCGTGAGTTTGTTCCTAGTCTTTCGGCAGTCACACACAATACTGTCAATACATCTGGATACTTTGAAGTACTTGCATTGTGGCCAGGAACCACGCTCGGGAGTAAGCAGAATCCCTCTGTGTTTATCTTTCCTGCAGGTTTTTCTCCAAACTATCATCCAGTGGTTTCTCCGCTGATAACTACCACCCAGCTGCACCAGAATACTACAGACGGCAAGCAACGTGACAATGTGCCGTCTGTGTGCTCTGCCAAAATGGGGCATTGCTGACAGAGTCACTTGGGCATGCTTGGCTCTGTCTTGTCTCTTCTTGTCGTTTTTGTTGCTTTTTGTTGCTTTTGCTTCTTGTCGCTTTGTTGCTTCTTGTCGCTATGCTGCTTCTTGTCGCTTTGTTGCTTCTTGTCTCTTTTGTTGCTTCTTGTCGCTATTGTTTACACGGACCGTGATCAATAATGGTGAGGTGGTCGAGCATTGGGTGTCATATTTTGCCATCTTGTTAACAGTTTTGTTATCAAGTCAGGTTGATCCAACACTTTTTAATCTTATTTTTTTGTTCATTTTCTGTTCCGTTTTTATCTGGTTCGGTGTACCGCTAACCATCATATTCTCGCATTGTATTTTTTAACCAGTGTGTTCCTATTTTCTTGTCTTGTCATGTGTCAGTTCTGTCCTTAAAACAAACAGAAAGAAGTATGTTACATATAATCTTCTTTGGCGCCAGGCTTGATGTTGTGGTCACTGGCTCCCTTGCCTTGATGCTGTGATGATATTATTGGCCAACTGGCTGGTAGTTCTCTCTCTCTCTCTCTCTCTCTCTCTCTCTCTCTCTCTCTCTCTCTCTCTCTCTCTCTCTCTCTCTCTCTCTCTCTCTCTCTCTCTCTCTCTCTCTCTCTCTCTCTCTCTCTCTTCTCTCTCTCTCTCTCTCTCTCTCTCTCTCTCTCTCTCTCTCTCTCTCTCTCTCTCTCTCTCTCTCACACACATTACAAAAATTCTGCGCATTTTTTTCACCATCTGCACCTGCTTTCAGGCGTAAAAACCCTGTTGTAGAGGGATTATTCTTCATACCGTATTATCTCTAATATAAGCACAGTCTCCAATAATAGCACGTCTCCAATAATAGAACACCTTGGGGCGGCATTCAAAAAATAAAGTGCTCAGTCTCCATTATAAGCACACTGTGTAAATTCATCATCTGTACCGGTGAAAAAAACCCTGAAATGTGTGTGTCATACATGAATTTGGCATGGCAACAGGCCTCTGAAATGAGGTTGAAATAATAATGGAACAGTCTCCAATAAAGGAACGTCTCCATTAATAGCACGGGGTGGAGGTACATTGAAAAAATAAAGGACCGTGCTTATATTAGAGATAATACGGTAATCCCCTACTTGTAGGTGAGGGGAAAGAGCCCAAGACTTTGGACTGCTCTCACTATACCTAGCGAGAGCAGGCCAAAGCAAGCTAGCCAAACAAACCCCAAAGAGCCAGCCTGGAAGCCGCTGTGTGAAATCTCAATCAAATGATCTTGTTATAGGAAGGTAATTGAACAAGTGGACATATTTACAAAACTCTTACATGAGCACCGTGAATATGTTTTTTGTAGGCTTTTTATTTTTGTTTTCCGCTGTATTCATCAGCTTACAAGTCCTCTTCTTTCCTCAATGTTCACCCTCCAGTCGGCTGCTACTTGCACCGAGAGGCGCACTAAAGGGCAATCATTCTCTTCACTTTCTTTGCCCGCTGCTACCACTAGATATGGCATGTTCTCCATTTCTTTCCTTGGCGCTGATAGGTGGAATTCTCTGCCTGTCTCGTGTCGTCAGGTTGAGCATCTATCCGTTTTTGTTTCGCTCTGTAAAGAGCACTTAGGGTTCCCTGTAACAAGACGGCAACGTCTGTAGGGCCTTCCCTATCAAAAATTAATAATAAATTCTACTACTACTACCATGACTACTACTACTACTACTACTACTACCAAGAGTACATATTAAAACCACTCTTGCTACTACTATTACTTATTAGATGAACATGGATGTGAACGTGCAATTACAGCTATCATGAATAATAATTCGCAACAAGGTACATGACTTTTTGTACATGTGTTTGCAACGTCAACGACAACGTTGCCATGGGAACTGAACAACAAATGAAAGCAAATACATTGTATTGTATCGCAAATAGGTTTACTATGGAACCTAAACAAGAGAAATGTTGTTATTTGTATTTTGAATTCGCAAGAAATCCAACACGCCCACATTTCGATCTCAACAACAATGTTGCCATGGAAACTGAAGACTTGTCATACTGCCCATCAGGCATCATGATCAGTCATCACCCTCCCTCCCTCCCCCTCAAAAATTAATTGGCTGATGAATGTGTGACGTGACTGATACTACAGTGATGAATATCCCAACCCTGCTGTTACACACAAATTGTCAGTTCCTCTGAATCTCACGTAGAGAAATACAGCAGATACAGGCAATGCGCAAGTAGTGGAAAGAAGCAAAGATGTACCATCTCAACGTTGACCAGCAAAAACGGGAGACGCAAACTGCAGGGTATAATAATGACAAAGTCAATAAAAATGAGACGAGTCAAAATGTCATTAGGTTACACCGACAACACCAACAAACGACAGCAGAAAGATAAGAACAAACACGAGTTTGGTGCAAACCTGGCACTAGTAAAACAGACAGAACGAAAATTAAACAAAACCAGAGGTAAAAACAAACAATCTATACACAGTAAAGAATGGGGCGCGTATCGCACAGTAGGTTATCGCCGCTGAAATGTACACAGTAGAAAAGCAGCATGCGTGTTCTGCGATGAGCGCACACATATTGGCAATGGGAGATTGCCTCAGGTTTGAAGCCAGCCAGAGGGGCAGACGCGGAGTACAGCTAGCAAAGCCAGAAAAAGCACTTGTAACGCTACATAAAAGCAATATGTACGCAGTGGGGGTAATCACACAGCTTAGTACTAGACAATCAAAGCAAAAATGATCGGAGAATGTCTCTTCTTAAAACAAAAACTTTTCTTAAAGGAGCACACAAAACCATGCACTTCAAGAAAAAAGGTGAGATAACTAAAAGGCCGCTTGTGAACTACGGTGACCACTGCACTGTACTAATGCTGGGCCACGGGTAGGTAGGTGGCATTGCTGGCAGTGGTGGTAGCGCTGGTGGTGGTAGCGCTGGTGGTGGTAGCGCTGGTGGTGGTGGTGATGGTCCGTACCAGCCGGTATTGGAAGCACATAGGCAGCATAGGCAGATATGGGCCAGAGCTACCACTAACTGGATACATCGGGATGGGCATGGAGCGCGCGGCAGCAACACTGCCAATTATTGCACACCATCACCACATGGCAACACCACGCCACACACACACACGCACGTATGCACGCACATGTGTGCGCACGAATCGAGCAGTCCTGTTGAACTGCATACACGTATCGCGGCCACACCATGCTGACATAGCCTGGCAACAAGGCGATGCTGTTGGCAGGTGTGCAAGTAAGCAGGCACTTTGGCGGATGCCGGCACTGCTGAAGTAAGGTGAACCTTCACGGAAGCACACATTCAAGTCACGGCCAAAATAAAGGAGCAGAGGTGATGGCAGTAGCGGCGAGCAGCAGTAGTAGCGATGGCAGCGACGACGGCGACAGTGAGTATATATTGATGAGCAACTGTACAACTGATTCTGCTTCTCGGTTCAAGGATCACAACTCTCAGGATTCTACGTGGCGATGATGATTTGAAAGAAGGATGATACATCAGACATTGGTAATTTCTGCTAAAGTCAAGACTCCATCTCATCTGGTAGCTCGTGTGGGTTCAGGACACCGGGCACAGCATTTTGCACACGACGCTTTTCATCTGCAGCAACGCGTAGCTGCTCCTTTCTCTCTTCCAGGTAGAGATCAGTTGCGTCTTCGCCAGATACTTCCTACAAGGGTACATGGCAACAAGCAAGGCGAGAACAATAACTAAATACATGTACTCTAAATGGGATCGGCGTTAACACAAGCAAGCTGTGTGTTCACGTCTACATACACATGGTAAGGAATGCAACACAGTCATATCAGCAAGGCTAGATTTTCAGTATCAGGCCAGTGTCATTCTATGGAGTCGGAGTTCATACAGTGAAAGACACAGCTGTTGAATATAAGTAAAGTTCAAGTAGTATGGAAATCACCCAATTCCCGCAGGCCCACTTACTCTGATCTGGACGAGGAAATCTCGGAGATGGTCCTTGAAGCCACTGACGTTCGTGTCCAGGCTAAAGAAGCCTTCAACCAAAACCCGCCGCTGTTGCCTATCAAACACAAAACGTATCAGCAAAACCCATTGGGAATGAAGACTGTGGACACCAAAGACATGAATCAATTATAATAGATGGTTGCAAAGCTACTCCAAACACAGCTGTTGCAGTTAGCATGCAGCAGACTGAAAAGACCAGCACGCCTATGAGTAAAAATCTGTCGTGAAAGGAGCACTAGGAACACTGTACAACATGATGGATGCCATCCACAATATTAGTAGCCTCCGTTTACACTGAAGCCACAAATGCACACCTCAGGCGAAGGATAATGCAGTGTCCAAGTTTCAATGCAGCAAGTACATCTAAGAAGACCCTCAGTGGGTAATCGCAACTGCCAATGACTATAAGCTCTTACTCTTGTAGATGAGGGTATGCTTGGCCAAGCAGTTGGCCGACGAATTCTGCAACATACACCTGCATGAAGCATGGCAGTAAAGACACACCGAATACATTTATACAAGCCCAGTGAGTATGCCAGTCCGTACCACAAAATGATCAAACCCCATACACACACAGTGAGGATAATTCAAAACAGTACTACTGAAATTACTTCAACATACAGTATATATTTTCATCTGCCAAGGATCTGTTGCAAATACTGAATGTAACAAGCAGGAATGCACCCCACAGAGGACACTGACAGCAAAGAACAGGATACGATGGGGACCACAGGACACTAACCTGGTTGGTGGTTGGACCAGATACGGATGGGTCTCCTTCATACAGCGCACATGTTACAACAT
Organism: Sycon ciliatum; assembly: GCF_964019385.1. Taxonomy (NCBI): domain Eukaryota; kingdom Metazoa; phylum Porifera; class Calcarea; order Leucosolenida; family Sycettidae; genus Sycon; species Sycon ciliatum. The sequence goes on from NC_088643.1 coordinate 85,662,537, forward strand.
TGTCCTCAACAATGTAGAAAAGGCGAGCCAGGATTGTGGCATGCATGAACAAGTCTGGACAAGCACAAAAGTAAGATTAGAATAGTACCGTAAGGTTAGACAATGTAGTTGTGCTGTACAAACCGGAACCATGCATGAGACACATGTGAAGTTGATCCAAGAGGTGCGGCATTTCGTATTTTAAAATGTTTTCCTACTGCCGCGAGTTGAATTTGGAGGTTCCGATTTTCGGTTCAAATCTGACAAGGTCTTTTTTTGACTTTCCACAACCTGTGCTTCCACGAAAGTTTGACTGCTCCGCCGACTATCAAGTCTACCGTAGTGATGCACATAAAGGCACATGTGCTTATGAGTGAGTTTTTGCGTTATTTGCTATTTTTTTTGCGGGTCGTGTTGTCTCACACATAGGCGCATGCGCTTGAGTTGCTAGTGTACCAGTACCGTACATAATTATGCACATTGTGCAATACCGCAATGCACATTGAACTATGTGAACATGGTGTTTTTGTGGTGTCTGTGTGTCGCGGGATGGACAGCATTTAGGTTCACTTACAAGCCCATGCGCTTATTTGTGAGGGTGCGATAAGATGCGCGTCACTACGGTAGTAATAAAACAATCCAAATGCAGAACCTCTCTACAATGGACTACATGGACAACACAAGCTACACCAGGCACCAGCAGAGCAAGACAGCACCGTGCTTGTGCTGAACTACAGTACATACATACCTGCTGTGTGGGATGAGTCTGTCACAACAGAGAAGATGTGCTGGAGTACAAGCAAATAGTAGGTACTGTAAAAGCCCTGGGCAGCTTCTGTCGCTTCAACGTTCTTCAGCAAAGTCAGCAAAATATTCAAGCCTGGACACAGTGATCACATAATGACAAGAAAAACACCAGGAAAATTTCTATGACAAGGCCTTCAAATTTCAAAACAAGAGAATGGGTAGAGCAAATCTCAACATGAAGAAAGAGCACTTATGACACTGATACTACGCAAAGTACAGTATCCCGACGATCACGTGACTCAAGCCCCAACTGTCACTATCTGCTTGTACATAATAAGAGCGACAGTATGACAGTCTCACCGGTCTCAGCAACATTTCGCATGGTATGCTTGAATGCCCAGATAATGGAGTCCATGATGAGCTTGAACTGCATCGGTGGCATTTGGAGGAATGCTGCACAAGAAAAGCACACAACACAAACTAATTATGTAGAATGGTAACCAATGACCCACAAAGAAAACAATAGCATTCAAACAAGTTCAAGCCTTGCATACAGGAAGGCTCCCCTCGTGACAAGGCGCAGAAGAGAGCCATTCATAAAGCAATGGCGGCGGTTCATCAACAACTCATAATGGTACAACATGAAGAGAACTGGGCGTTACCTGAAAAGCAGTGCTCTGTGACAGCTTGCAGCATGTTGAAGAAGTTTGTGCGGTGCTCCGGGAACTCCTGGAAGTCTTTGTTGATCATGTCAAGCGTACACTCGAACACTGCATCGAATATTGCTGGAACATGAACTGTTATACAGTCCTGAACAATCAAAAGCACCAGAGAAATGAATCAACCGTAGGAAATAGCTATGCAATAAGTACTGCAGACTCTCACAATTTATCTCTTGAAGTCAACCATTGCACAGCCATAGATTGCTCATGGTTTGCCGACTACAATGATACATGACTTCTCCTTAGCCGTCATCTACACATTCTCCAACAAAGCGCTGGCAAAATATTAAATTTGAAAGGTGTCATTGGATCAATATGCTGCTGGCCAGAAACAAGAGGGCGATGACCAGCAAAGGACAATATCTGGGCATATCCAGCGTAACAACTTACACCAAGGTGATTGATGGTAGTTGCAAGTGCAGATAACACCAATGGCTCTCGTGCTGTTGGCACGTTGCGGTGATAATCGGCAAGCACAGCATCTAGGAAGGGAGGGATGAAGTTATCGAGCACCTAAAACAAAAATAAAGTAAGCATTCCAGGTTAGAGCATGTGACAAGAGTAACATCGGCTCATACTTCCCATAACAATCAAGAATAGTAGCCAGTAATCAGCCAGGCTAAAAGCAGTATTCAACGAGCACAAGATCAAAGTTGGCATCGGCCACTGTTACTCAGTGACTCACCATCTTGTGGTCATGAGACTTGCCAATCCATGTAGAGATCAGGCGCAATACATCTTGCTTTACAGCACGCATCGCCACAAGCTGTGGCTGCTTGGCTGCATGCTCTCCTGAACATGAACAAACAGAGGACAAGACTTAGTATAGAGGGATACGGGTATGATATATGCCGGCTTGGAGTATCAAAGCCAAGTTAGCCCACGTGGGCACATGCGCAGTGATGGTCTCATGATGCATATCATTAATTATTATTCTGTGCCGAGTATGATCTGTAATTTGCATTTTTTGCACTGCTGCTACTGTTGCCTTTATGCGCGCTGCAGTAGCTAGTTGAATGCAGTTTGGTTTGTCTTTTCCTTTGGACAAGAAGGGCTTTCCGTGTCAGGCTGGTAATTTCTCTAATAATAAAGGTGGAAGTCTGAACATCAAATACTGAGAACGGGGAAACTCGGCGAACAAATATACACACATGCGGTGGAGGCATAGGTGTGAGAGTTGGGACAAGATGTAGCCTTACCATGCGTGGCAATGGCTGTTGAGATGTTCTCACTCAACACCTTGTACACATTGAGCATGTCCAAGTAAATACGACCAAGCTGCAAGCAACATTCGCATACACACAGAAGTCAAGAAGCACAACCATAAAATGACATGTACATGTACTACTATGGAGCCAGGAATGTTCTATTTCACAGCAATCGACAATGCTCAAACCGACAGGAAGAGCTTATAAAAATGTCAGCGGTGCAGATACCGGTATTCAAGTCCCTTCCAGATACTAAACAAATCACAAAGGCAACCATGATCCCCCCCCCCTAAAATGTGAACATGTAATGAAGTTGAACGAATGTAGTAGGTGGCTTTGAATTTACCTGTGTCACATACGCATGACCGATTGCAGTACAGCCAGCAATATTCGTCTTCAGAATGTTGCTTAGCTGCTTGGCCGTTTCACGGTCTTGCAGTACCGTTACGTCCTGTCATACACAAACACACAGATAGCAGCTACATGTTTGTGCTCACAAATCTAGGAGCAGGTTATCGACAACAGTAACAACCAATTGACCCATGTCCGTTCTCTGTGACGCCTGGATTCATTTTCCACGCACTTGGGTTTGTCAGCTTTCTAGCCACATGAAATAAATCTGCTCCAAAAGGGTAGCAGCTTTGCACGATTCCTCTTTCACTTGGATATCCCCCCCCCCCCCCCCTCTCTTTCTCAATACGTGTACCAGTTAATCACAACATTCATAACCAAGCAACAAAATCAAGGATATACATACAGTACACTGGGAAAAGCTTACTTTTGTGGCTTGTTGGATGACATTGTCCCACACACTGTTTGGTAACTCAAAATACTTGTCTATGAGTGGCTCCATCATCAGACTATCCTATGTGGATATAACAACACGGGAAAAACACAAGCATGATCACCATAAATTATCAACAAATAGATCCATCTAGCAGGGGGATTGCAATGACCATACTCCACCCCCCCCCCCCTCAAGCGTGGCTTCATAAGTGAAACATGACTGGATGCCATGCAACGATGGGGCTGTCGGCTATCATTCAGTCAAAGGGCCGAACCTCCAAGGGTTACTTGGGCAAGTACACGGAGCCCCAAGTCTAGAGACTCAATATGCAAAGTTTCAAAGATGCCACAACATTGCACATAGAAGGCACCATGTACACAAGGACAATACTAGTGACAGTAGTTGTTGAAAGGTACTTGAACACTGACAGTGCCCCCCTATACATATGTAATGTTCTGGAAAACACACCCCTACACATGCACATTCCTCGCAAGACAAACCACTGCAAAGCGGAAGAACACAACTTGATGCTTTGTTATAATCACTTACAGTCTGAGCACTGATCATGTAGCCAACTGCTTCATAGAATGTGTGGACCTGATACACAAAACAGAACAGAGATAAGTGCACACCAGCATAATATTGGAAGACTAGTGTGCTTACATTACAAAGTGAGAATAAAGGGGGGTGGGGGTGTGATCAGGTTGTCATGCCCCCCCCCCCCCCCCCACGCATCTGATCACAATGATTATCATCCAGCTCACACCAGAAAATGCACACTGTAAAAGCCATTATTCTAACGAGGCGCAAAATTAACGGTTTTAAAATGGACCGGTTAACGTGTACAAAGGCTAACAACAAGAGTCCATAAACAAGAGTATGCAACTGTGATCTCTTTTCTATGGGCCAGATGCACTCCGCGCACTGCCTCCATTACATCATTCGCTCATGATTCAGCTGCACTCCGCGCACTGCGGAAAATTAAACACCGCAGTTTCCCTCTGATTTGAAATGAACTTTCGTACGGAACTGGAGTTCACGCGCCAACATTTAGAGATCGCGCAGGTGCTGAAAGGAATGGAGCAAAAACGGATGGGCGTGTACGAGAAATTGCGGGTTTGAGTGCAGCCTTTCAGACCGTGATGGAGGCAAGTTACGTCATGAAGGCAGCGCGCCACGCACTGACCGATAACAACAGTTGCATACTCTTGTTTATGCACTCTTGCTAACAAGTACTAGTACCACTTTTCTCACTATACTGGTAATACTGGTATTGACTTTCGTTCGACGTTTTAAAGACCGATTTCTTCTTCGCTAGATTTAGCACATCGTTACAGACAGAGCTCACTGACTTGTCAGTCTGAGCATTCTGGCAAGGTAAGTTCGGGCCTGGTTCAAATCTGGCTTTGGAAAATTTATTTTTCATTGTTATCAGGTTCGGCCTCATTTTTTCTGCGCTGTGCTGATGAGTCCACAAAGGACAAAACAGTTCTGTCCGCAGATTGAGTGGCTTTCACAGTATATATGTGTCTCCTACACAAGTCAATATACGAAAGAGAATCAAAACCTTTTAGATAACAGCATATGCAAGATAAACACGGTATTGTCATTCATTACCTGCTGCGGCTGAAGATCACAGATAATTGAGCTGATGGTCTTCAGGATTTCCCGGATGTACGGTTCTGTTTCTCCAACTTGCACCTACACAAAGTGAGAACAGCAGCAGCATAGTTGTCAACTAACTGATTAGATGCTATGACATACAGCTCATAGTGTGAATGAAATCAACAAATCTAGGACCATGTGAGGTTAACCCTTTGAGACCCCACTGAAAGTACGACAATTTACTCACCGTCAAATAACATGCACTTTCGCTCGTATCTCTATCAAACATTCACCGATTTTTACAAACTAACCACCATTGGAAAGGTATTTCCAAGACGAAGAGACTAGTACCACACTCAAGCCAGCTACCTGCACAGCCTCTGCTCTGCGTGGCCTATAATGCCGCCCAAAACAGCAGCCATGCGCGAACAGCTTCAGCAAAGTTCAAACAGCCGCCATTCCATACTCCTTCATCGCATCGACTTCAAACAAACTACAGCGGAAAGCTCGTTTCAAGCGCGAAATTTTGGTGTGCAGCATGCTTGAGTATGACGTACCATCCCGGGGAAATCCCCTGCCAAGTGCAGCGTGAAAATTTGAATTTTTCGATCTGAGTGCATTTTTCAGTTTGTCTCTGACTTCGAGTCTCACCACGGTGGCATCGTAACTCTTAGAGACTTCGGATAACTTCGACGTGATAGCCAAGGTTCTTTTCGAAACGTAGATCTAAGTTCGTAGATACTTTGTTTATGAAAATCGGTGAAGGAACACCAGAGATACAGTCAACTTCGCTAATAACGACTGCGGATATAACGACAGCATTTCCATGCCCAGAGCAAAGTCCCTTCCAACTGTAATACATATAATGAGACTTCAGGTATAACGACACTTCGCGAATAAGGACACTTTTTTTGATGCCCCGCCAAGTGTCGTTATAGGCGAAGTTGACTGTATAATTATTTTAGTGTCACTGTATACCAAACGATCGAATTCGATCGTTGGGGTCTCAAAGGGTTAAAGGGGAGGTTAAGGCAAAAATCAAAATTTCACCAGTTGTAGTCTTCGGGGTGCTGAGTTGAATGGTCTTGGTCCGAGAAAGCTGAGACGCTCCCTTCCTACTTGAATCCCAATCGAACTCGCGCACTTCCACCGAAACTGGGTGACTGCGCCCTACGAGATGGGGATTTGTATGCAAAATGTCACTAAAAGCGCCATTTCGTTCTTATAAAAGCACGGATGACCGCGATTGGCCCATATGTTGTAGTCTTTTGGACGCGGAGTCGACTGGTTTTGGTCCGAAAAGGCTGCGATGCAGCGTTCCTCCTTTATTCCCCATCGAACATGGTTGAACAAGCGGTCACGTGCTCCTGCGTACACCAGTCACCTGGTCACCGTGCCTGCAGGGTACAACTTACAGCCTGTTTTGACCTTTTTTGGGTGCAGTCCTGTCACTCGAGTTGAACCTTGTTGTGAAAGTTGTCGCCTGCTGGCGTGGTGACCAGGTGATTCGGGCACCCAGGAGCACGTGACCGCTTCTTCAACCATGTTCGATTGGGAATAAAGGAGGAACGCTGCATCGCAGCCTTTTCGGACCAAAACCAGTCGACTCAGCGTCCAAAAGACTACAACATATGGGCCAATCGCGGTCATCCGTGCTTTTATAAGAACGAAATGGCGCTTTTAGTGACATTTTGCATACAAATCCCCATCTCGTAGGGCGCAGTCACCCAGTTTCGGTGGAAGTGCGCGAGTTCGATTGGGATTCAAGTAGGAAGGGAGCGTCTCAGCTTTCTCGGACCAAGACCATTCGACTCAGCACCCCGAAGACTACAACTGGTGAAATTTTAATTTTTGCCTTAACTTCCCCTTTAATGCACATTGTAATAGTGGTAATAACGCTTGTGCTACAACCAATGGACACCATCTCGTTCAGTGCACTAATTATCAGCTAGGCAGCACACGCAAAATGAAACATTGCAAATCCTTTCTCCTGTACTCTGGAACTGGCTTCTATCCCCGAATATGCTACATGCCCAGGCTAAGTTGGCACAGCAAGCAAACACACTTTGTCACCTGTCTTCCATGTGCCGGATTGGGATTAACACAAGTCGGAGAGAATCGTGTTTCAAACAAATACTGTAAGCACCAGAATACACAGCTAGTTCTAACAACAAAAGCTTACAAACACAAAGTGGCGACGGCATTTCTGAGCTATCTTGATGAAAGTGTCGCAAGCCATGTCTTGTACACCATCATGTAGCTCTGTTCAAAACACACCGATGATTAGACAAGCATGTGAAGGTCATGACCAACAACGAAAAATCCACATTATGGACATATCACCACACTTTCGCAAACAAACACACACTGTGACACATATGCAGAACACACACACAGCCAACTGCTTGCTTCATCATCCAGAACGGATAACCACGGTGACAATAAATTGGTGACATCAAGAGTATCCCCCCCCCCCCCCCCCTGAATATGCACCTCTGCTATGGGATGCCCCGAAGGCAAAACTCACATCACATGGTGAAATGTTCATGTTGTATATCGCAACATATTCAGCATGTTTTAGTGAGCAATAGAGTAGTAAAAATAGCACTCCAAGACAACAAGTTACACAGCTTGCACGCTGACCTTCGTTGTACGCAGCACGACCATACTTGAAACGGATGTGAACACTCAATGCGAGTTTTTGCTGCCGAGATCTCACATGCAGAGTTACACATTCCCAGGGGTTATATACCCTTGGTGACATGGTATACACTCACCATGCATGAACTCGAAAAGTTTCTTCACGACTGTCTTCAAAAACTTCCAGTGAGCTCTGATGAAACACAAGAACAACAATCGAGAAGAGTTAAAAAGAAATATCAGATTTAGGACATTCCCAGGAGCGTTCAAGATCAGAGATGGTATAGCGTACTTCAAAGTGAACCTGCATGAGAGTTTCCCCCAAAAAATTGAAAGATCTCTTTTACTGCAGCACGCATACGAACATTCCACAGTTATGCAGGGATCCAGAAGAAAGCGAGAGACACCTGCAGTACTACTGCAATACGGACCATGACGACTATGAAAGGGGTAGGGGTTTCAGTTCTGCACTCCAAGGAGGAGAGACAGATAGTGCACTAGTCACATACCGAAGGAAACGAGGATACTGGCCAACGATGTACATGATGTTAGAGGCAATGATGGCCTTGTTGTCCTTGCCCCGCTTCATTTCGACCATACCGAGAAGCTCCTGTGTGACATGGAGAAATGCAAAATGAAGACCATAGATGAGGAACAACCCTGGGGAGAAACATTTTCAAACATGTCCTTTTTCCTTTTTTTCCTACTGGTAAGCTATATGAACGGGGCATTCTTCAAACGATCTCCAAGGGAGGGAGGTGAGTTGCAAGGGCATTACCTGTTATCAGTACACTACTATCTCAGCATGACCAAGAGTCTGCAGGGAAAGAAGTTGAAATTGGATTGCAACACAGAGCTGCCAACCAACTGGGTCTATGTTGAGTACCACAACTTCTGATTTTCTGTATTTTACAGTGTTTGCGTACTGCCAATGTACTGCCATGTGCATTGCTTGTATCGTGTTTTTTAACACTCACATCCTTCTCGGTTGCTGGATTAGCTAGTGCTAAGCATGTGTGACTTGTACCACAGCATTATTTTTCGTGTTACATGTGGTTGAAGCATGGCATGCACTTGCTTTGCCAAAGGGAGATTCATCCCTCAGCTTGCGCTTGCCATGCTTCTACATACATAGCTGTAGCTGATCGATCTTCTTCAATTTTCCGTATCATTTCGCTCAAGTTAAGTAGCGCGGACGAATGAGTGATTTTTCCCTTACAAATACGGAAGGTTGGAAGCACTGGCAACACAAGCTGAGCTGTACACGATGGCAGCAGACCTATCACCACTAGGACTCACCTTGATAACGGTAACCAGAAACCGCTTCTCGTTCTCTTCCACTGTGGCACCGCTGATGGATCCAATTGCCCAGCAAAGCTGCAAGAGTAAACAGGGGAAGTGGATAAGTTACACACTAGCCAGAGAGCATGGAGGTACAGTAGACTCGTACGCCCAAGAACGCGGTTTCAGAGGGCCAGCCTAGCAAAGTCCTTATTTTTCAGCGCCCCAGGCTACGTTCTTATTTTGCGTTCTTACGCGTCCAACGTGACCCGTGACGCTCATGTACAAAGCACTTTGCGCTACATGTACCGGTTGTACACTTTACATGCACGTGTAGTATGTAGCGCTGCACTGGGTGATGTTTTCGAGAGGACCCGACAAGAGTTTGTGGTTGCGGACTTGTTTTTCGTGTACTCGGACAAGATCATGAAGGTGCAATCCGCTTGCAAAACAAACCGGCGCTCAAATATCACATCTCTTTCTCTCTCTCCTTTTCAGAAGATTGCATTGTAGTTATTAGCTCCCACTTCGTTTGTCGAGCGTTTCCTTTTCGTTCCTTCAAGAATGGCACCCAAGCCCAAACTGAAGCAGGCGACCCTTTTCGGCGTCGGAGTGATGCGGAAATTCTCGCTGCCATCTGGCAGAGTTGTAGAAGAGCGGGGTGAGACAGAAACAAATAAAATCGTAGAGGTGGAGACATTCCGTTGTGCCCAATGTGATTTCTGCACTCACCATGCCCCAGCGCTGTCCGTCCATGTGGCGATGAAGCATCCATCTGCTGGAGAGAGTCGGTCAAGCAACCAGGGAACCCTTCCTTCTAGCTTTGGGACCAACGACGTGGAAACTCCGTGCGCTCCTGCAATTCCGTCGACTTGTGCCTCAGTTACTGAGGACCAGGAAGCTGTTGCCATTAGTTCATCAGATTCTGATGATGAGGATGACTGGGAGGATGTCCCTGATCTGTCAAAAAAGCGCAAGAGGAGAGGCGCTTCAAAGCGCAAGCGATACAATCTTCTCTTCAAGCAACAAGTGGTGGAGTGGCTAGATACGTTGAAGGCGAGCGGCCATGCTTCCCCTGTTATGACAACTGGCGAGGAAATTAAAATCTCGCACTCCCTGGTGACGAAATGGTTATCAGTGAAGCATCGCAAGTTGCTTGCAACGCAGCTGAAGTCCACCAAAAGAGACGGAAACTTTCGGTGTGACAGCAAAGCCGCCAAAAGACCACTCTCCATCCAGGTGGCAGGCCTAAATACTGGGAGCAAGAGAAAGCGCTGTTTAACTTGTTCCAGGCCGAGAGAGCCCAAGGCAAAGGCAAGAAGATCACTCACTTGTGGCTGCGGACAACAATGCGGAAATTGATCAGAGATGACTTGGGCGAGGAGATCGAGCAGGCGTTTCAGGCGTCCGATGGTTGGTTTAACTCTTTCCTGGCAAGGCATAAATTGTCGCTGCGTGCCCGCAGCAACAATAAATCGAGGTCTGTTGTGGAACGGCTCCCAGGAGTGAAACGGTGGCATGCCCGCCTTCGTCGACGACTTCGGAGAGGACTTGGTGCCAAGCGGAGTGGGAAGTGGGGTCGCTGGCTACCCCATAACCGGTTTAATGTGGACCAGGTGCCTCTGACGCTTTGTACGTGAACATGCATATTGCATTATACTGCTTATAATATTCTTCTTCACTACAATCATGTCATGTATATAATTATACAGATTCATTGTGTAATAGGCAGAATTCAACAGAAAAGACTGTCCGTTCTTTTTTTGCATTCCATTGCAGTTTTCTACGCATAAAATGGTCCGGAAAGCCGGTAGCATTACCATTCTGATACAGAAACGTGCAATACCAAAAAATGTCGCGTTCTTAAAAATCTTGGAGTTCGTTCTTAAATCCAGGCTGGGGCGTTCTTAGATTTCCAGCCTGGACGTTCTTGGGCGTACGAGTCTACTGTATGGCACCAAGTCATATTACTATGAAACAAAGCCAATTCATGATTCGTGTTGGACCCCGTCAGACTGAGTTTTCCGCATCTGTAGAAATGCCACCATTCTCAAGGATCAAGGCGCAAATGCAGCTCCTAAAGCGGTGGTAGGTGAGTATCCCAGACCCACCACAAAGTGGTCTTAGACCGAAAATCCCAATCGCTGCTTCCATATTACTATAACACAAATGCTAATATCTTCTGCCTTTTGCTCTTGCATGACTACATTACTATTGGGTGCTATTTATCCAAGCTACACCAAACCAGGCTGGTAAGTGAGAACCTTGAAGCAGGAAAGGAGACAACCAGAATGCTTTTGGCTGAACTAACAGCTTACCCGATTGAGGTTCTTCCATGACCACTCAGTACCATTCACCTGGCTCTCTAGTTTCTCTGTCATAATCCGTTCTGTGTCATACCAGTCAAGATGTGTCAGGTACACTGGAGCATACAAAAAAAGGACAAGTAATCTCAGAAAAATGCAGATTATGATGGCAAAGAACTGGCAGGGGTGACAGAATACGTGTTGAACGCATGTACCGTATGTTCCGAAGTATACGCCACACACTGTGTTTTTGTCCCAAAATATAGGAATCTACCATGAATTTGGTGTATAAGCATTGGTAATTTGACATTTTTTAAATAGATTTATGTTTGGGCGCGCGCGTGCTTTATAAATTAAGACCATCTTTCTTCGGATTATTGTGTGGCTTTGAAAAAAGCTGGTTGAATGAGTAGATGGGTATCCAATGTGCGTCGCCCATGCGCATAGTTACATGTCGCGGCGATGTTGCACTGTTTGTAGCAGGCTACCGCACTTTACTTCGCTCCGCTCATTTTACCACTGGAGTATAAGCCGTACCGGCTTTTTTGGGTTAATTTCGACTGTTCAAAGTGAGGCTCATACTCCGGAAAATCGGGCAAGGTTTTTACTTTGGGTGCACACCTGTGTGCAGGGTGCTTGGAAAGTAGATATTCACACCGGGGAATTGTTTCATGTACAACGGGGCATTGTTTCAAGCACATATGCAACCACAGTCTACTGCTCTTTTCTCTGCGAAACGCAAATGAGATACATGCACCCATTGTAAATAGAGCCAACAAATCGATTACTTTCCTATTGTCTTACCAAGAGTTGCTCGCATCGTCTTGTACAGACTGACCGCATCAGTGTCGACCAGGGTCTCTCTTACTACCTCTCCAGCCTCATTCTCAACGACTACAACTTCTTCTGGTTTTGCCATGTTGCTGATCATGATAAAGCGGACCTGAATGCAGGAGAGGAGCAAAACAGCAGGTGACAATGGTTATGGTGAACCCTCTCAATAATAGTGCAATGTTCAGTGCTGCATTGGTGAAGGACTTGTACAGATATAAAGGCAAATAATGTGACAGTGCCAGCAATACAATTCACAAGAACTGAACATCTTCCACTTGAGGTCCACCGACAGGGCAACACATGCCTGTATCGTGGCAACAAACATTAAGTTCTTGTTTGAGTGCTACTGAGTAATTGCATGTTCGTCGAATGTACCTTTGATAGGACGGGATAGTAGAGAGGTCTTCGCGACACTTGCTGCTGCTGAGACGGATCCCCGGCATATGGCTTCTCAAGGTACAGCTCAAAAGTGAGGGTACTCCAGTATTCCAGACAGATCTTGAAGATCTCTTTCTCCTCCACTTCGGAAATAAGAACCAGGAAGTGTAGAGCCTGCAGAAAACAGCATACAGTTCGAAGATAACTGGTAAATGCACCGACAAAAATGCCATAGCTTCTGAGCACATTAAAGGGGAAGTTAAGGCAAAAATTAAAATTTCACCAGTTGTAGTCTTCGGGGTGCTGAGTCGAATGGTCTTGGTCCGAGAAAGCTGAGACGCTCCCTTCCTACTTGAATCCCAATCGAACTCGCGCACTTCCACCGAAACTGGGTGACTGCGCCCTACTAGATGGGGATTTGTATGCAAAATGTCACTAAAAGCGCCGTTTCGTTCTTATAAAAGCACGGATGACCGCGATTGGCCCATATGTTGTAGTCTTTTGGACGCTGAGTCGACTGGTTTTGGTCCGAAAAGGCTGCGATGCAGCGTTCCTCCTTTATTCCCAATCGAACATGGTTGAACAAGCGGTCACGTGCTCCTGCGTACACCAGTCAGCTGGTCACCGTGCCTGCAGGGTACAACTTACTAGCCTGTTTGACCTTTTTTGGGTGCAGTCCTGTCACTCGAGTTGAACTCGAGTTGAACCTTGGTGTGAAAGTTCTCGCCTGCTGGCGTGGTGACCAGGTGATTTGGGCACCCAAGAGCACGTGACCGCTTGTTCAGCCATGTTCGATTGGGAATAAAGGAGGAACACTGCATCGCAGCCTTTTCGGACCAAAACCAGTCGACTCAGCGTCCAAAAGACTACAACATATGGGCCAATCGCGGTCATCCGTGCTTTTATAAGAACGAAACGGCGCTTTTAGTGACATTTTGCATACAAATCCCCATCTAGTAGGGCGCAGTCACCCAGTTTCGGTGGAAGTGCGCGAGTTCGATTGGAATTCAAGTAGGAAGGGAGCGTCTCAGCTTTCTCGGACCAAGACCATTCGACTCAGCACCCCGAAGACTACAACTGGTGAAATTTTAATTTTTGCCTTAACTTCCCCTTTAAGTATACATTATCAAACAGACCTGAAGGGTCCACTGATATCAATGCTACATGCAGTTGGTTTTTGCTTTGAAATATTTGGTTTGCATTTGACAATCTATCCATGTATATAATATATTATTTAACGTCTTTTTTTACCAGTTTGGATTGTATTTATTGTATTTTTGCCTGTAAAAGAGTTTCCCACTAAGTATGGGCAAAAAACACAGAACTGAAGCAGGTAGAATTTCCCTGGGTAGCGGATACTAACTTCCAATTAGCACGCATACCTGACCAGATACGACACTGGCAAAAGTATGTGATCAGAAGTACCCAGACACTATAGTTTGCACTGCACTGTACAGATCTGCTATCTCGAAGCATACAGGCTCAGCGGGTGGGTGCTGCCCATGATGTATGCTTGAAAGGTTCTTGGACACCCCAGGTACACAATGGCGACCCAATGATGGCCCTTATATCAAAGGAACAGGTCGATATCGTAGAAGTACATGACTCACCTCCAGCAAATGGTCGTGCATACCAGACTGCAGCCCAGAAGAAAAACGATGAGAAAGCAGAACATTACAGAGGAATAAGAAAAGAAGGCATGGTCTTATTCATCACCCTTGAAGTAGTCCACCAATAAACACACGAGATTCATTCCACACGGCGGCGAGTATAATACAATCTCCCTAACAAATACCAACTCATCATGAGCACCAGATACAATGTTAGTATTTGTGAAAGCTTTCACAGGATACATGGATCCCATGGGCACCCAATGTCTATAGAGTATAGACTAAAACTGTACTCTCCCCAGCTATTTGCCAAACTAGTCCAAGGTTTCTTCGAAATTTTGGGAACATATTTCCAGGATTCCAGGTCTGATCTGAAAATAGACCGTGCAAGATTGTTTTGACAGACATTAAGCTTGCACATCAAACAACAACCAAGAATGCACAGAAAATCGCAATGAGAAATTATCTACAGCGAATAGCCATGCACCAAACAGTAAATGAGCACCTGCTTCAATGTATGTACGTACGTAGCTATGCCTACCTTTGCCTCAAGCAGCATTCCGTGCACTTTCAAGAATGTGCACAGGAACATACTGAGATTGAGAATGAATGCCTGTTCTGGATCTCTTCCATTCTTGTATGCTTCTTTGATGTTCGTTGTAAGTGGCAGCATCTACAGGAAAGACCACAGAAATCAGAGAACCACAACTGAAATGCAAGGCTATTCTTGGTTCTTACAATTTCAGGTGATACAGGACAATAATTTTTCTGACGTAACCACACAGCATCTGCCTCATCAAACTAATGGAGGAAGAACATACAATGACAGCAACTGACCTGCTTCAGCTGTGACAGTGTTAGTGAGAACAACGTGCAAAACAGCTCAGCGGACTCCTCATCTTCCTTTGAGAAAGAGATACTTGCTGCACAAACAGAGATTCAAGACAATCCATAACAGCAAAGAAAGAATGTACATGTAAATTCTGGCGGGAGATTTAGAAATTCTGCCTTAGTTTTGGAATGGATACCCAGTGGATTCTGACAACACCATGTGTGGAATTCTAGAATGGACAGGATTGTGTGTAGATGTCCAATTCCGCTATGACTTCAACTCGGCAAGCACACAGAAGCACAAAAGTGATAGTAAGTTATGTTCCTGTACAAAATCCCGCATTGAGGTTGCAAATAGGCCTCAGAGAACAAGTCGAAACTCAACTTGGATAAAAAGCCCACAGCAAACAGACGGGTGATTCGCAAAGAAACTGCATGAAAGTTGTAGACCCATGACAGCCAACTTAACACAGGTTGGAAAATCCCGCGTGCAGACAAACACAACAGTTCTATCAGTTGGGGACAGGATTTCGCAGAAAGCGGAACGTACCAACTTCTGTTAAACACCGGAGAGTCACATTTCGAAAGTCCGGGACGTTGAGAAACTGGCGAAAACAAGAAAACACAAAGCCACCAACAGCACCTGAGAATTAGAATACAGCGGTCGAATACACTTCAGTCCGGTCTGATGAACCGGTACTGATAAAACATATGATCGGTGCCGACAAAGTACAGCCGATTCCTGATATAACAAGCACCATTGTGCAGGCGAATTAGTTCTTTATTCCCGTAGCTATGCAGAAGACGTTACTTCAGTAACGTCTGGCGCTAGCCAGGGTCCACACAGCTTTAATTTGGTGTTTGTTTGTGTGTTTGTGTCACGCCTGGCGCTATCCCGTATCTGTCCCGTACCGTACCATCAAACACAGCTGGCCACATACAGCTGGCCGCAATATTCAAATAGGGCTTTCAAACGCAAGATCATAACGTGAAGCAACTTGGAAGAATGAGTATGAAATGAATGCGAAGTGTATGGCGGAATGCATGTAGGGCGATAGTGCGGGTTCGAATCCCAGGTAATGCCTGAAAAAAATAGGAGAATTGAAAAATTTATTTATTTATTTATTCCAAGCAATACATGGCTGGGGTAGCCAATGACCACTTCGCGTGGCGATTGCAGGGTTTTTATAGCCAACCACGGCTAATTTATAACATCCGTTTTCTTTGTTTGCCGTCATCAAGGCGGTAGACGGTGTCGTATCACCCTCGACCGTACCTGTCCCGTACCGTACAATCAAAGACGGCTGGCCACATTGCATATTCAAATAGGGCTTTCAAATACAAGATCATAACGTGAAGCAACT
Source organism: Sycon ciliatum (assembly GCF_964019385.1). Classification (NCBI taxonomy): domain Eukaryota; kingdom Metazoa; phylum Porifera; class Calcarea; order Leucosolenida; family Sycettidae; genus Sycon; species Sycon ciliatum. The sequence continues at coordinate 85,678,829 of NC_088643.1, forward strand.
TGGAAGAATTAGTATTTATGCGAAGTGTATCGGGGGATGCATGCAGGGCGATAGTGTGGGTTCGAATCCCAGGTTATGTCTAAAAACAAAAAGTAGAAACTTATAAGAATTTACAACATCCCAATTTTTTTTGTCTAGGTCATCAAGGCAAAAAGGCATAGCGTAGGGCCCTGAGCTTCCAAGCTCTCTCGTATCCGAAGTACTTTATGACAGAAATGTACTCACACCAAACAACAACACGTCATGACTCGCATGCAGCCCATGCCAGTACGAGTCCACTTGGTTTACATGCGGCCCTACAATATATGGTTCGTTACAAATGAACACTGTCTCGCTATATGCGAGTTTATTATACCGTATTATCTCTATTATAAGCACGGTCCTTTATTTTTTCAATGTACCTCCGTCCCGTGCTATTAATGGAGACGTTCCTTTATTGGAGACTGTTCCATTATTATTTCAACCTCATTTCAGAGGCATGTTGCCATGCCAAATTCATGTCAGACACACGCATTTCAGGGTTTTTTGCCGGTACAGATAATGAATGTACACAGTGTGCTTACCGGTATAATGGAGACTGAGCACTTTATTTTTTGAATGTCGCCCCAAGGTGTTCTATTATTGGAGACGTGCTATTATTGGAGACTGTGCTTATATTAGAGATAATACGGTAAGTGGTGTTGAGTGTAAGTTTAATACTAGTACTCATTACCTTGTAAATCAATGTTGGGACGAGCTTCGTCCTAAAGATATAACCCAGCGGCATCCAAGTGATGAACCTCTGCAACGTCTATTCACAAAACATAATCAGACCCATGGTTCAAAGAGCATGAAAACACAGTAAATCAGTCTAAGAAAACGATACAGTAACACTGGTACTGGCATCCTACACATTCATTTCAGTTCGTACAACACAGTAATCACAACTTGAAATGGACTAGTCGCACAGTAGCTGCGCACATGCTCATCCATGACGTGACCACATACAATTATGTGACCCGTTGTATGACTGTTTTTATGTGTGTGCAAGCACGGTGGTAGCATGCAAGCTTGCAATAGGTAAGGTGGCCTGGGTGTGACACAAGGTTCTGTAAATCAGAATAACCGTTATTTCGTGTCCTTAGCCATATGAAATAAGAACACACATATCAAGTGGCCAGCGGCAGTACAATGGCGCAGGAGACACGGTTATGCAAGCACATCGTAGGCCAGACGGCCAGGCAGATCACACAATCAGGACATGGATCAAACACACGCCACCTGAATCCCGCAATTTAAAAGAAAGGAACGGAGCAGCTGTCAACTGGAAGTCCTGAATACGCTACATACCTCTAACGTTTCATGTACGAGAGAGACTGATTGCGAGTTGTGCTTTACACACAAACAATACACACAAACCACACACAAAAGAGACAGCAAGTAAAGCAAGAGATGCACATGAGTGCAACTGCACAAAAAACTAGAGAGCAGACATCGTGAAATGTGAAGTTTAAAAAATGAATTACTCCACTGATACAATGCAGAAAGATTAGAGTCAGTCACCAATCCTGGAGTGCAGGCGACTGCATCGACAGAATTCGGCGGATTATATGTATGGTCAATGAAAAAGAGCCAAGTGTTAGTTCATATTCGAGTCTCCAGTACTGTCGAGCTTCGAAGAATGAACAGGCAAGGATCTCACCAAGTACATCAACTACACATGGACTTTAGCACATGAAAAATAAGAACGACCTAGGCTATGACGTTGATCCCCTGTTCTTCGACGCCCAGCAGTACTGTAGAACTAAGGCTGCGGTGCTTCATACACAGAGAGACAAGGCAAAGCTGATTCCTTACCATAACAAATGTGCACAGCTCAAAGATCTGAGGAAAGTCATCGCACATCCTGCAGGGAAAAACAAACCAAACCAGCAGAATCCGAGGGTTTTATACATTCAGAATTTTCGATGCGAAAGGGCTTATCACAGACAGAAACATATTTTAGAGAGAGAGAGAGGCTGAATGACACACTACTTTGCCAGGCAGCATCACCGTCAGGAATCAAAGACACTTTATTCGCCTTCTAAGCGATATAGAATGTACAGTAAGTGATTTCAGTTGACATGTTGACCCTCACACCGATAGGTATGCGTGTACAATTGTGCTCGGTGAAATCCGACCCTGGGCCAGTTCTGATTACTTCACTGTATTCGTAAATGTCTACGTCCAGCTGCATTCGTACCACACCCAGGGCGTCAAGGCCGTGCAAGTTGAGGACACCAAACGGGCAATTTCAGTCGGAATTCACCGAGCACAACTGCATAATTATCAAGTAGCTCCACAGGAGTTATTATTTTTGGGAAGGGACTACAAGACAAGACATCATCAACTGCGTTGGGAAGGCGTGAGCTGGAGAAAGTCACGAATTGCTGTCAAGCAGTCCTTCTTGGCGGGACGACAAACACCCTGGATGGCACAGAGGAGAGCAGTACTGGCGACTCCTGCCCCCCAGCACTGTCCAGTACGCATATTGACTGCACCCAAGAGAAAGATGGATCTGGTGAAGTGGGCGGCAACTTAGCAGATGACGGTGCGAGAATGATGACGCGACGAAGAAGTGTGTATTGTGTATGGACAGTGACGACAGCTACTGAGAGGACACATACTGTTGTTGGATAAATGCCGGGTCACTCCAGATTTGTTCTTGTGTGTTTGAGGAAGAATAGCGTATATGTGTGCCTTGTGACTGAAGTAGCTAGTACATGTTGATTTTGTGAGCTAGGAGAGTGCATTGGCTACTGTAGGAAAATGCCCTTCCCACGATGGCATGAGATACACTTTAGAGTTAGTCATGCACTGCACTGTAGCTGGTGCGTGGAGTCAGTGCATGCAGGCCAGTTCATTACGCACAGGGGGTAGTAAGAGTGGTCTTACGGTATCATCGCCTCTCGGCCAAACTTGGGAATACCTTAGTAATCACATGCAGTTCTAACTACTCACGTGTCCTTGAGATGCTTGGCCTTGTTCTGCGTCATTACACCAGCCGAAAAGTCAAAGATCTCTTCACTGCAAACAAATAATCACAACCAAGCAAATACCATCTGTAGCGAAGTTCATGACATCTGTGTAATGTCTTCTACCAATAAAGAAGCAGAACTAGTTTCACAAATATCCTTGCACCGCCTATCTTCCTTATCAGTAGAGGTTGAGAAAGGAAAAAAAGAAAGCCAAGGTATACATACCTGAGGATCTTCAAGATGGCAAGGTTGTTCTGGCATAAGCTCTCATTGGTTTTGCTGGCGCCCACAATGTCAGCGATAAAGGTGGGCCAATTTCTCGGCCATTCATGCTTTACGATCTGCATGTTCAGTGCATTGACAAAGCAAAACAAACACATACTTATAAGCAAGAGCTCCCCACAAGACTACAGGTACCCAGTCAAATGGTCAAAAATGGTGTGTGTCTGGGTTTCATCTGACCTTAGATAGAAGTGGACTTGGCTTGATGCTGACATAATTATTCTATTTCACCTCCCCCTGTTATGCTACCCATTCAATAACGCACAAGTGGAGAACCCCTGGATAGGCTACCCGCCTCTGGGTCAATCCTCAAAAAAAGACAATAAATAATAATAATACGAAGTAGAAATAATAATAATACGAAGTAATAAAAATAATAATGGCAATAAACAGAACCAGCTGAACCGTCATTTCACGAAGGTTTTATTGAAATGTCACGAACAAATTCTAGAGAAAGTGGTGATGGACAAAGAATTTGAAAGAAATAACTATGATGGAAATGTAATTCTTTGTCCATCATCACTTTCTCTAGAATTTGTTCGTGACATCTCAATAAGCCTTTTGCGCGTTGTACAGATGCACGAAATCCCGTAGAATCCCGTAGAACCTAATGGGTGCTGAATGTGCAGGACCCTATTGTGTTTTCTGCTATTTCCCTTAGAAATGGGCCCTGAAGGCCGCATTTCAAACGAAAACCTTTTCTGACAAAGATCTAGCTAGTCATTAGTTCTAACCAAAGTGAAGAAGCTGGAAAAGGAATTGTTTGCCATTAATTATGAGGCGAAAATTGGTCAAATGCGCATGCATAGCACACAATGAACACCCAATCGGTTCTGTACACACCTACGCCCTAGTACTGAACTTCGTACATCTGTACAACGCGCAAAAGGCTTATAAAAACCTTCGTGAAATGACGCTTCAGCTGGTTCGGTTTATTGCCATCCTTAAACTTTCGTCACCTCGCCACCTTTTCAAATAATAATAATATGAGGCATCGGCAGCAAGAACCGGGGTCCTGGCGATTTTTCAAAATGCCAATATTTGCGAAAAACCGAACCGATGTCGTTTTTTAGTCACCGTGATCAAAGCGGAAAGACTTCTTGCGATATCGCTTTGAAAGTGCTCTCCTCTTGGTGGCTTCGCTATAATTTGTTGTCATCGCCGTTGTAGTTTATCCACCAAGCACTTGGGATGTCCAGGTAGGCGTTTGCGCTCTGGGTAGCGTCTGCAAATCATGCGCTCAAAAGAGAGCGGAACAAATAATTTCTTGGCGAAACGATCCCGTCACAAATTCTTGATGGAGAACGAGCGACTAAAATATTTGGCAGCTGGACCTCCAGAGATACTCCGCTGCCTGTGATAGTCCCCCACAAGAAGAATCAGGTGAAAGTGAAGAGGTTTCGCTCAGATGACAAACCATCAGCGGAGGCAGCGAAGGCGATGAGTTTGAGAGCTCCGTGACACGAAGTGGCGACGCGGACAGCAGCGCTGAGAGTGACGAACGAGATTCAATACTCCGTGGCGATTATTCGCAGCTGGATAAGTTGGTGAGATACGGAGACAGCCCTGAATGAACTAAACCTTACTTGATACAAGATATTTTGTGAATAAAATTGTTGCAAGTATACATGCACAATTGCGGTGCGCATGAAATTTGTCACAGTATAATGCATGTATCTACGAGCTGCTGTGCGTAGGAGAGCAAGACATGCTTGGTGGATGTATCTGGCTTGGCCCAGCATGCATATTCTAGTCTTGTACTAAGTTGCAGATTCTTCCCAGCCATGTAAATCGTCAGTTGCTTGGCTTCTTTCTGTCTGACAAGTCTGCATACAACACCAGACCTGCACATGACAGGGATTGAGTTTTCAAGTAACATTGCAGCAAGTGCAGGCAACAATGTTACTATAAATTAGTACAATATCAACTAGAGTACTCTGTGCTTCCCTGAAGACCTATAAATATGCTAAATTATTCTCAGTCACTCCATTAGAGCTAGCTGTAACTGCGTCCCATTTTGCCTTTTTTGCTGACCATTTTTGTTGACCGTGACCCATCATTTCGGGCGTTCTTTTTACCATCTTGGAAGGTGCCCAGAGCTCCAAAATTTGGCCCATAGATCACTCATTTAGTGGACAGTTCAAAGCCATCAAAAACTCATTTTTGCCAAATATCACCTAACCCTGGTTTTTGCTGCCCATGCCTCATATTGTGAATCTGCACACATTTTTTAAATACATTTCACGCCTTTGTTCGCATACTAGATGCTGTGAAAATATTTATAAAAAAATTAAAATCCGTACCTGGCAAACCAAGGTTATCAAGCATGCACACCATATGTAACGCATTTGTTTTTGGTAAACGGGCACACGGTGTGTTATGGAGGGAGACGAGCAACAGTTCGCTTTCAACACTCATCAATCTTACCTGGACAAGGATTGCATTGAGCTTGTTCACATAAAGGTTCTCACTCTGCACAAGATATAACCATACGTGTAAACAAACAAACACACACACTTGAATTTACTTGCCATCACAGTATGTGAATCGGGGATGCAAAGCCTATTTCTACCAGTATCAAGATGAAATGGAATTGCTGCTGAAAACCTATATCTTGCACTAGTGTGTGAGTGTGTGCACATGCACGTACGTATGTGAGCATGTGTTTGTTATACGACAGCTAGTCATCTTTGGCAAGGTGTTGCCGACTCAACCGAAGCACGATACCAGGAAACACTGGCGGGTTGTCATCATTGATGACCTCCATACGCAGACATTCCGGAACGGCAGTGGTTTGACATGGCACAAGATACATCGGATTGGTGGTGGAACATCATAAGCGAGCGACTCTCTCCTCCTGTTTCTCCACCTGACAAACCCCTCAACATGCAGATGATGGTTCCTCAGAAGTGGGGAGTTAAAAACAACATCAACATGTCTGCCTAACTGCTCTACAAGCCTACCATCGCCTTTGGGCTTCACAAGGTCATAATGTGTGTGTATGGGATCAATTCACACGACTTCGCCAGATATACGGGTTGGGCAGTTATCTGGCACAAGTCGTGATCTGTTTCAGTCATATCCTGCTTGCTATCATTGCTATAAGAGACAATCTGTGGGTGTACATCCAGTGCATTAGCAAAGTTGCGCGCTTGTGCGGTGGTGGTGTGCGCGTTTGTTGTGTATCGAACGAATCACATGCATACAGACACTCGGAGTTACAGCTGAACAGTTTTTGATTCTTCTTTTACAGGTATCCTGCACTGCAGCACAAGACGAAACTTGACTGGTGCCGAAATGACCAGAAATGTGCCGAGTTTGCTAATTCTACAATAGAAATCTGTGCAGGAATTGTACCACTCAATAGTTTGCAAGGCTGACAAATTGACCACCGCAAAACAATTTCACTAACAGCAATGAATGAGCTAGTGGATCTTGCTGACTTTAAATACAGCCATGCCCAGAACTAAGCAACAACTTACAGAAAGGCTGGCTGAGTCAGACGACAGCTTGATAACGAGGCCAACGATGTACGTTTTGATACCTGATAGACAAAATAAAATTTATAATGTTTTCAATGTGCGTTAGCAATACATCTCTGATATCATACAAACCAACATGAATCAATCACAAACACCAGGTAAATGTACACCACAACGGCATGACATATATTACAGAAGGGACACGGCAGACTTTTACTACACAGTCGCACTTCCAAAAATCAAATGTGCATACAGAATTGAAGACATTGGATGAGTTTGATTGATCACACTGATCAGCTCACAGGTAAGGCACAGCATGAACTTCTTAATTAGAAACCCACTGACGGCAGGCAAAAGCAGTACTAGGAATGCCAGGAAGTTACAATTTCAGGAGAAATTGCCTCACTCACCTTCACATTGCTCCCTGGATAACGCTTTCCACCGAGACTTGATCACGTCTTGTAGAATGCCCAGTGCATAAAACTGAGCACGTATATTTGGAAATCAATATTCAAACAAGACCAAGACAATTAGATGATTGTCAATTATGCTGAAGTTAGCCAATTTCACAATATTCGATTTCGAAATTGGATGATTGATGTCAAGGAAAACAAAATGGCGCCCCATTTCTGGGCGTAAAATTTACCTTCGTGCTCTGACTCTGGGAGAACTCCAAAATCATATCAACTCTTGTCCAGGCGTCGGGGTGGTCCTTCAATTGTGTCAATACTTGTTGGCATACTTGTTGCTGTATCACAAAACAATACATTTTTTTTAGGCGTTGAGCTTCGAAATGGACTTTGGTGATAGACGGAAATAAATCCAGACCTCAGCTCCCTGAACAGCTCCTTCAAGTCCATAGGCGACAACATCATCGAGAAGAGGTACATCGAATTTCTGGCTGAAGTCCAACAGCTGTGCAGCTCGATGCTGTGCCGACATTGTGAATTCTTACAGCAAATACCATCACACAACCTAACACATTTCGTTAGAAGTTCTTCTAGCTGGGATCATGCAAAGCTAGCTCGCTCAGCCAAGTATGCGAGCTTCAGAGCGCCACATCTCAGCGACAGAAACTCAAAACAGGTTTGACCAGCACAACTCATTCCCGTTCGAACAGGGAAATAATTCAAAAAATCTGACGTCATGAAACCAGGCCCCGCGCGTCCAGTCCATAAAAAAAGTTGAAAAAACCCGATCACCCACAAAATCCGTTTGTGTCACGTCAGTGCAGTACGGCCATGCATGCCAAGTGCAACCTCGCTTTATCCGTTCTGATGGAAGGCTGGCCACATTACAAGCGCACCGCGCCCGCGCCCCACGCACCGTGCGCGCTACTTGTAGTCCGACGCCGCGGTGTCCGACGCCGGTACCGGTGATCGTGAGTCAGCCTCAGTCAGATCAGGCCACTCGCATACGCGTAGAGTCGTAGATCTACTCAGCTCAGATGTCTGCTGACAGTGACAGTCTGACTCGCTGAGCTGAGTGAGTCGGTCTGAGCAGCGAGTAGTAAAATACCGGTATTTTGCTACTCCCAGGTTGCAAATGCAACGACGTAGAGGCTGCATCAGTGTGCATGTGCATGTGCTCAGCGTGCTAAAATAATGATCATTGAACTTGAAGTCTACCAGGTACGTAGATCTACTACTAGTCTACACAGCCTCACAGGTCGTGGAACAAAGAAATTTTGAACAGCGTATCATCAACTGATCAAGCAAATATCACACTTTCACAGCAATCAATTTTGCAAACTGAACGATAACAAGTACATGTAACCTGGGCATGATTTCTCCTAATTGTTTAGAAGACTTGGTGGTAAAGCTGCCGATTGTCGTCCTGGAAAAGATTTTAAGTTGTAGCCATGTTCAAAAAGTTGAAGAAGAAGGTGGCTGAGGACCCAACCCTTGGGTTGCCCGAATCGAGTGGCAAGACAACAAAAGGAGTACTACCATCTGGCCCAAATGTGTTGAATCGTCCCACAAAGACGATTGGTTTGTCCAGTGATGACGATCAGTCCACGTCGGAGTCTTCACTTTCTCCAGGATCTGCCATTCGAATTCAGGTACAATCCATCGCTAAGGGCTAAACTGTTATCATGAAATGTTGACCTGAATACCTAACTAGTATTTAATTTCTGCATTTTCATACCTTTTTGCGATTAGGCTTCTACCCCTGCGAAACTTGAACCCGATCCTTCACTAGCGTCTCAGAAGCCAGGGGAGAATGCAGTGGAGACTGGCGGTGATTCCCAGGCACAGTGTGAACCAACAATATCCTCTCCGACAACAAAAAGCGAGGATTCTACTTTGGAACTTCAGGAACAATTGAAGTATTTGCAGCAGCGTTTAACTACAGTAAGTGTGTAAATCAAGATGCCTGCATGAGCACGTTAGCTTAGAGATCCGGATGCTGAACACGAAGTGTGTATTGTAAGCCGGGGAACCTTTGCGATCTGGAAAATTTCGCGACTTTCGCGATGGCTGTGCAATCGCACAGTAAGCCAGCGCGAAGTGTCGAAAGATTAGGATTCCCAATCTCTCGATTTATCAACACAGGTCACAAGTCCGATCTCACCTCTACAGGTGGCACACATCATAGGACAAAGGAGTCTGTAGTAATCGCTCTTTCCAGAATAATACTAGAGAACAACAAAACTGAAAACCACTCGTGTCCAAGAAGAGCCGCATAACCCACCACCGTGGGAGAAGAAACAACACATTCCCAAAAGCGCGCCAAACTGTGCTGCATGCACGTGCCTTGACAAGTACATGTACAGTCATGCATACGTGGGCCAGAACAAGTCATACAAAGCACGGGAACGTGGGCATGGAACTAGCGTTTTGTACTGAAACAAGAACAGGCACAAACATGTTACAAATCGCGCGACAAGGTCGCCGCGACACTCCAGCCGACCGGGAATGTACACCGGGAGGTAACTTATAGAGCATAAGTAATGCAGATACACACGCACACACACACACACAAGCAGTTAAACAGGCATACAGAGAGTTTTATGTGCTTGTGAGGTCACTGCCAATTGGACCAAGCACCACCTAATCCTCACACTCTGACACGGTCAAACTTATCAGGCGTGTGGGATGTGTACGTGCAGCAACGATACAGCTGTCCACTTTGCAATATTCTGCCGGGCCTTGTCAGCTGCCGCACGAGTTGGTCGCTGGGGGTTTCGGAGACATTCGGAGACGGGACGACTGGAGTGGCTGGAGAGCCAGTAGCAGGGACAGGACTAACAGCAGTCACAGGAGGGCTCGCAGGAGCGGAAGGTGGACCCTTGGAGTGGACCACCACTGCTGATGGGCTGAAGGATACGCTGGTCAAGATTCATTCGGAGACGGGACGACTGGAGTGGCTGGAGAGCCAGTAGCAGGGACAGGACTAACAGCAGTCACAGGAGGGCTCGCAGGAGCGGAAGGTGGACCCTTGGAGTGGACCACCACTGCTGATGGGCTGAAGGATACGCTGGTCAAGACAGCGGCTGGGGACGTCGTGGGGGAGGGCTGTGGGCACTGGATCGACTCGAGTTGGCGATTGCCTCCAGTTCCGCATCTGCTGTGGCGAGTCCGGACGGGTTCTCCCTCTGTAGAACGGTACGTGCGTCCCTCAGGACTTCCAGGTCATCATCGAACTCGAACTCCCACTTGTCGAGTTGCTCCAGGCGGTCCTCAACATCCGAGGAAGTCGCCTGTTCGGTCAGATCGCGGATTCTAGCCTGTGTGGCATTGATTTCAGCTGCAAGGCGTTCAGCCTGCTGCCAATCTCGTAGCAGGTAGTGTGGTGATGGAGCGTCTTTGGCAAGCTCCCGGGTTAAATTGTGGCGAAGGCGTGTGAGTCGTCGCTTCGTGTTTGCCCTACACTTTACAAGCTGGGCGATAGTCTCCATCACTCTGGTCGGAATTTACTAAATAAACTGAGGAAAATCCTGGTCACAGCACCATGTCGAAAGATTAGGATTCCCAATCTCTCGATTTATCAACACAGGTCACAAGTCCGATCTCACCTCTACAGGTGGCACACATCATAGGACAAAGGAGTCTGTAGTAATCGCTCTTTCCAGAATAATACTAGAGAACAACAAAACTGAAAACCACTCGTGTCCAAGAAGAGCCGCATAACCCACCACCGTGGGAGAAGAAACAACACATTCCCAAAAGCGCGCCAAACTGTGCTGCATGCACGTGCCTTGACAAGTACATGTACAGTCATGCATACGTGGGCCAGAACAAGTCATACAAAGCACGGGAACGTGGGCATGGAACTAGCGTTTTGTACTGAAACAAGAACAGGCACAAACATGATACAAATCGCGCGACAAGGTCGCCGCGACACGAAGCGTAGAATGGACCCGGTAGTCAAGCACAGTCTAGTCTGTCTGCACCATACTGTGCTCGCAAATTGCGAATTAAACCATATTCGAATTATCAGGATTCCACCTGTACTGCAGACCAGGAAATGTTTGCACCGGTGTTAGAACATACTGCTTGATTAGAAGTTTCTTCCGGGACCGATTTCTATCAACACGATTTCCGCGTAACATTTTCTGAAAATTCGAACCTCGAACTGGGTATATCCGGTTTTATTAGAAGTCTCACGGTATCCACGTACATAGAAAATGTGTGGATAATTGGAATGTCCGCATATTGAGAAGTTTTTCCTGGCATTTTGGGGTTCGAATTATCAGAATTCCACCTGTATATTATTCAACCAGTCGGTGCTTTTGGGAACTGTGGCAATATGAGCCGACCTGTCTTTGGAGACAAGTATCCTCGGGCACCTAACCATGCTTTGTGGTAGGCATCTCAGTGCGTGCACTGCGCAATGTTTGCGCATGCATTGTGTCACTGGATTCCGAGTGGAGCTCGCGGTCACCTCTGGAAAATGGCGACTGCACTTTGATTGCAGGCCCAAATAATGAGAGGCGCTTGGAAATTTCAAAATTCTGCATATTTTCCTGATCTTTGGATCTTAGCTTCTGTTATACTCACTCAATCTTCACAGTCTTAAGGCCGATTCACAATACAACTTTCTGCGACGCGACTTGCGACACATGCGACGAGCTGCAACAGCGACACACGGTTCACAATATTCTTCATGTTTGCGACATCCTCATGCACAAGTAGTACTATGCACGTGCACTGCACGTGCACCCAGGGTCGAAACTGTACTCTATTTGTGTATGTCGCGTGTCGCATATCGCAAAAGTTGAACTTTCTTCAACTTCTGCGACAGGTGCATTGCGACAGCTTGCGACAGCTCGCGACTGGCAGTTTCTTGTCGCAACTGTCGCAAATCGCGTGTCGCGTCGCAGAAAGTTGTATGATGAATCGGCCTTGAGGCTTCCTGGAAGGTCTGACAGCAGAGTTTCGATGTTTTCACTGTGTACCGTTGAGAATCCTACCATTAAAACCCATGCAAATTTGAGCAACTCTGAGTGAGGGAAAGTCTCAAAATCCTCATCTTCGCGTCGCGCTCCACGCTTGTCAAGTTGCTGCGATCGTGGCTCAATTTGCGAGCGGTTTATCTCAGGAACCGGTCATCGCAACTGTACAGATTGAGAGCACGAGTGGAAGGCTGAATACTAGTATTTTGATTTCGATGCAGGTTTTTCATTTCTTGTGAACTCACCATGTATGTAGGTGTTGGTTCTGTTTTCCGCTGCTGCAGTCGCCAAGGGGTTCATAGCATTCCTGACAAGCTCAGCAAATTGGCGGCAAGTTGCTGCCAAATCAGAATTTTTCCAGCGTGCCAAAACTGGAAGAGAGTCTTGGCCGGCTTTCTGCTGCAGTACCACTTTTCAACTTTATATGCGTCTTTCGTGCAGTGACCCTGTGTATATTTATGATCACTGGGTAGATCCCTGGGTAGGTTAGCTGCTGGACAAGCAGTTCACCACTGAACATGACATTCTTCTCTTCATGTTATTGAGGCAATGGGTGGCGTGCACTGTGTGTTTCCTCTGTGCTGCTTCTATTTGTCAGGCAGAGGCAAGTGAAAGTGCTGCCTATTTGGAGAGGGAACATTCAGAGCGCCAGTTGGCTGAGCTAAGGAAGCAAGTGAGTAGTCATCTTTGTCATTTTCTCCTGTGTGTTGGAAATAGCTTTGTTTGCTATCCTTACAACTGCAGTATGTTTTTTTGTCACTGGACCATCCGAATTTTGGGGAAATCGGTTTATTCGCATTGCAGCTGGGTGGTCGCATGCAGTTTTGCAGAATAACCTTTTTTCTTTTCTTTTTTCAATTTTGCCCAGAATAACAGGATGCATGCTCAAATGTAACCTTTCCTTAGTTAGGTTTTATTATGGGATCATGTTCTTTTGGTCTTCGGTCTTGTATTGTTTGAACTTGTTTCTGTGACTCTTGTCTCACCACCTCCACCTCCCAGCAGGCACGATAATGTAGGGAGCCAGTCTCTGCTGTCATAGGTCTGGACTTTGTATTGACTGGAAATACAGATAATTATGGTATGGTCTGTGTGTGTGTGTGTGTGTGTGTGTGTGTGTGTGTGTGTGTGTGTGTGTGTGTGTGTGTGTGTGTGCGTGTGCGTGCGTGTGTGTGCGTGTGTGTGTGTGTGTGTGTGTGTGTGTGTGTGTGTGTGTGTGTGTGTGTATGTGCGTGTGTGTAGGTGGGCGATCTATCCAGTTTGGTGGCTGAGCATCAAAACAAGTTTCAGACATGCAATGAGGTAAGTTTCCTTTGCTACGTACATGTGAGTGAGTGGTGCTTCCCCGAGTAAAGCTCCGGAAAGGTTTCTTTTTTTTGAGAGCCTGGCTACATGCTTTTGCGAAAAGTGAGAGAATCTCAAAACTGTTTACAGGGCCCAAGTGCACACACCTTTAGAAACACTGTCAGTATCAGGCTCTGCGCAATGAGTATTCCGCAAATATTTTCACTAGTTTTCCATCAGGTGGATACCATGGATACAGGTTTTAGAGAAGCAAGTATCAAAATGCAGAATATGCAGCATAAGTCATGACAACATTTCAACAGGTTGAAGAATGAAGATTCGTTTTGTATCCATATCAATGTGCACTATTGAAATCTGCTTCTTGCTTGTACTGGCTGACTGCAGTGTCTGATGTATGTTGAGTACACTGGGTGTAATGCCAGCACTAGTACTAGCAGTTGGGTAAATATTGAACGCGTTCGACTACACATTCTGGACGAAGGTTTGACAATTCTCAAATGACCAGAACGAGCGTATTACGGCCATGTAAACGGACAACTGGAATTCGTTATGAAATCTGTACTCACGATCCGCTGCACTAAACTGTATAAAGAGATCACATTGCAACTCTTTGTGCAAATCAGTTGTATATATGCAGCAGACGTGCCTGGTATCAAGAAAGCGTACACCGAATGCGTAAATTCTGGCGGGAGAATTAGAAATTCCGCATTCACTTCCAAATGGACTCGGTGGCTTCTGACGAAGAAATCAGTATACTAGTAATCGAACGCTGTGTGCATCGTTGGGAATTCTACTGTCGTGGACGGAATTGTGTGTACATGTAATCGAACTCGCCCATTCAGCCCTATTCTGCCGTGGTTAGATCAACTTAGATGCACTGATCACACCACCCGACTGTTCTTTGCCACTGGTATGTACTGCATTTACAGGATCTCTCTGCTAACCGGTTAGCTCTTCGGGACCGTGAAGCTACTATTGATGAACTACGTGGGGAAAGCTCAAGGCTTAGTGAAAAGCTGTAAGAGGTGTATATGTATGGCTTTCTGCTTGGCTCTTCTTAGAGGTTTGTACCTAGGGTCTGTGCTCCCTTTTTTAGTGGATAGCCAAATGGGAACCGTCATATTTTTAGCAGTGCTCTAATTACGACCTGTCTCTCTCTCTCTCTCTCTCTCTCTCTCTCTCTCTCTCTCTCTCTCTCTCTCTCTCTCTCTCTCTCTCTCTCTCTCTCTCTCTCTCTCTCTCTCTCTGCTTTAGGTGATTGGAGAAGTTTCACTCCTAGGACTAGATAGTAAATCTGTTTTGAAGGTGGTCATGTGCCTAACTTATACATCTCTCTCTCCGTTAATATATTCTTTGCTGTTAGATCGACTGAAGAGTCACGCCACCAGAGAGCTAGCGATGAATTGTCAAGATTGACAATTCGGCTAAAAGAACTGGAAGAACGGCTAACCACCACTGATGAACGTCTGAAGGCTATTTGTTTGGAGCGAGATGAGGTATGTGCAATGAGATATGCTGGGAATGATCGAACTAGCCTATGACCACTGCCACTGGCATGTTTGTAGTGCGTGTGTGCTTTTGAGATGTTCTGGAATCAACTGAGAGGAGTTTGTGGCTCAGTTTTAGTATGTACTATGTGTACTAATAGTAATTAGTGGTAATTAGTGCTGTCATTATGTACTAATAACGTTCATTTCAGATGCAACTGTTGAATTTGAGACCCGAGAATGTGAAGTCTAGTGATGGTATTGAGCCAGGCTAGCTACATGAGTGCTTTTTGATGCCCCAAACTGCATTCCTATTGGCATTTGTGCCAAAAAAAAGCTTACATACATGTATGTTCATGGGCTCACAACTCCACCGTTCTTTATCTGTATTCCTATACTTCTAGCTGCGTACTACACTTGATAGTGAGCGACAGGATGCCGTGTTGAAACGTCGCGACTTGCTCACTGCCCAAGAGCAATGCCGTCAATTGCAAGGGCAGGTAAGGACCATTCTTCGGTCTCTCTCTCTCTCTCTCTCTTTTCTTTCTCCCTCTCCTTTTCTCTCCTCTCCTTCATGCATTTCTGTTCATAGTTTCATGATGGTGGAAACGCAAATGTAGAGTTACCGAGTGGTGGAAAACTTTAATCTGACTGTGGTGTTTTCAGCTTAGTGAATACATGTATATACACTTGAGTCAATTTTCGAAACTTACCCGACACTGATTAGTCACACAGAGTCCAGCTTATACTAGCCTTTCTCAGTTTGTGCTTCAACTTCCATGTAGCTTTTAGCAAACCCTATGACATCCCATGAACGACTACTAGTCCTAAACATTCACGTCGAGCTTCTGGCAGATGGCTGTGTAAATCTGGGTCATGTCAGATTTTTAAAAATACGCACATCTAAAGTGTATGTGCTTTGTGTACTTCCCAGCCTGACAGGCAGAGCTGCCTATCCCCAACTGTGGTCCGCTAACAGCTTTAAAAAAACCTTCACCGCAAATCAGAAGTGTGTGATTTGGGGGAGGGGAGGAGACCTCCTTATGACACCACATTATATGCACAATGTATTCGTTGTTCTGAATGTATTTGCATTGCACAGCTGTCGTCACAACAGAATCTCCACTCGGAAGAAGTTGCCGGCCTCCGGGATAGGTTGTCAACCATCGGCCAACAGTACGTTCATGACTACAAAGAGTCTCTTGCATTAATGAATTGCTTTATAAATATATATTCCAGTTACATGGGAGCAAACTTTACTGCTTTTCGGCGATTGAACATAGCTGTTAATTTGAGATGAGCGATGATGGTCTGTGTTGGCTGTGATCTGGTTCTACTACAGACTTGCTGATAGTGATCATCCTGAAGGGAGTCAAGTAGCTGCTCTTGCTGCCGAGGTACGCTATCACATGCATGTGTGTATCACTCATTGACTTGCTACTTGCAGTGCTAAACCTTACCAGCTCTGTTGTCATACGAAACAGTAGAGATGTTTCTCTATTCTTTACGTGTCTCCTGTTCACACGAAGGAACACGTTATCTTATCTTTTCACTCCAAATACAATTACACCTGAAAGAGCAGCCTAGCTAGCTACACAACGCGAACCAAGGAACTACTAAAACCGAAAACATTCCATGTCGGTACACAACCGAAGACAAAAGGCAAAGATGAAGTAATTAATTTATGCCGCACTGTCAGCTGGCAAAACAGCAGAGGCGTAGCCACCGCACACGCGCTGTTGTACGGCACGAAAGCTAGCCATGATACTTTGCAATACAAATGTATGACCATGCACAGCAACAAGCAACAACACACAGCTAAGAAGTAGATGCATGTAATACATGAACGGCCAGTTGGAAATACTTCGAAGTAGTTATGACGCCACTTTGTAGATCGCCCCCATGAATAGAAAACCACAAGAGAGACAGGGAAGACTACAGCCTACAGTGTAGCTCAGGCCTTGATACATGAATCACTATTGCAGTATTGGCACAAGACAGAGAAAGGACTGCTCCAGCTATCAATAATAAAAGGAACCATTACTTCTAGTCTTAGTGATGCCATGCCAGAGAAATATTACGTACTACCGTCTGAACATCCTCCCCCTCGCAATATGCACCCAGATGTTGCATGATGCCTATCCTTACAACTACCAGTACCAAGCTAAGAGAAAAGTGAATCGAAAGGGCAAGTTCAGTGGTAGGAAGCTACAAAAAAAAACAAAAACAATGCATGAATCATTAATGGGGGTCGTCACTGAGCAGTACCTCCATTCTGGCATGTAGGGAGAGCCGTCTAACATTCCAGTGGACAGACTCGAGTGATGGATCTCTTCAGAGTCTTCCCGCCCACTTGCATGGCCACCACACGCACATGTCCGTCCGGACCAGGGAAAACTTCCGTGACTCTGCCGAGCGGCCAACGCCCACGCGGGGAGCTTGAATCCATCACCAGGACAACGTCGTCAACGGCCAGATCGCGTCGCTGGTGTCGCCACTTCATCCGCTGATTCAACCGTGGGACAAACTCTTTCAGCCAGCGATGCCAGAAATGGTCGATGAGCATTTGAACATATCTCCAACGTCTCTGCAGTTGACACCCCTTCTCGTCCGTTGTTGCAATAACCAGCTGGCCCTCGGCCATGCCATGAAGGAAATGGTTCGGAGTTAGCGGCCCTGGATCCTTCGGACTAGCCGATTGGTAGGTGATGGGCCTGGAGTTGACGAGGGACTCTGCTCCGCTGAGAGCGGTGACCAACTCCTCGTCCGTCACAGATGCGTCTCCAAGGATGGCGTGTAGAGCTCGTTTGGCGGCTCGAAACATTGCCTCGTGAACTCCCCCGAAATGAGGAGCTAATGGCGGGTTGAAACTCCATTTCACGCGTCTGTAGGCCATGGCTTTCCGGACGGTGGTATTGTTCAGTTGGCCAACAAGCTCACGTAGCTGGCGGTCGGCATTCACGAAGTTGCCTCCATTGTCCGACAGAACCTCCATTGGACAACCTCGTCGGTTGGCCATCCGGTTAAAGGCGTTCAGGAAAGAATTTGCATCCAATGCGTACGCCATCTCCAAATGGACCGCACGAGTCAGCAAACACGTGAAGAGGCACAGATAGCGTTTGTGGCGAGTCTTTCCTCTCCCCTGCACAGTTTCGAACGGCCCTCCGTAGTCAACGGCTACCCTGCTGAAGGCTCTCAGTGGCTCACACAATCGCTTTGCTGGCAACGGGGCCATGATTTGCTCTCCCGCACGGGCTTTTAGTCGTCGACACACCATGCAGTCTTTCTCCCAGTCACGGATCTCCTCCCGTGCTGCTTCGACAAGATAGTGATCAGAGAGAGCTGCCAACGTTTCATTCGTCCCGCCATGATGACGTTGCTCATGGCAATCTTTGACAATAAGCCGGGTGGTCGGATGTTTCCGGGGGAGAAGAATCGGGAAGCGCACATCAAACGGCAACCAGTCAGCCAGCTTGGTGCGACCATCGCAGCGCAATAGTCCGTCGTCGTCCAGTCGAGGCGATAACCTCGCCAAACGTGACTTCAGCGGAAGTGGTTGACCATTCTTCACTAGCTTCAGATCCTCCGCGAATGCCTCGTGCTGTGCCTCTTTGATGATGGAAAGGCTGGCAGCGTCCATCTCCTCGCCGGTTAGCTCTCCGCTCAACTCCTCACCTCCACGGCAGTTGGTGATGAAGCGAATTGCCCAAGCCCGTACTCTGACTACGCGCGTCCAGTCTGAGAAGCGCCGAGAGCACAAGCTGGGTACTTTCTCGGACATAAATGACATCACCTCGGGCTGTGCAGCCTTGCGAGCTTCCGCTCGAGCAGCTGGGTCTTGGCCACCCACGATCTTGGCTGGCCATTCAGATTCTTCTTTCTGCAGGAAGGCCGGTCCTTGCCACCACAGCTCAGTTGCAACCAGTTGCTCTACCCCAGCTCCCCGTGACGCCAAGTCAGCTGGGTTGTCGCTGGAGGGAACGTACCGCCATTGACTGGGCGACGTAACAGTCTGGATGTGGCTGATGCGATTCGCCACAAACGGTTTGAAACGTCGGCTGTAGCTGCGAATCCAGAGCAGCACAGTTGCACTGTCGCTCCAGAAAATCACCTCTGACATGGCAATGGTCATGATCTGACTGAACTTCCGGGCCAGCTGAAGGCCAAGCACAGCCGCCAGCAATTCCAGCCGGGGGATACTTTGTGTTCTTGTCGGCGCCACTCTGCTCTTGGCTCCAGCGAGACGAACGTTTCCCTCAGAGCCACGCTGCACGGTGGAGCTGTAGACCACGGCACCATACGCCACACTCGACGCATCACAGAAAACATGCAGCGTCACTCCACTGGCCACGTCCGGGATGAGACATCTTGGTACTCGAACTAAACTGAGCTTCGCCAGGTCATTGAACCACTGGCGAGCGCTGGTGTCGATGCCATCTGGAACCGGTTCATCCCAGTCAATACCAGCTACCCAACTCTCTTGCATGAGGATCTTGGCTTGGGTCACGAACGGTGCCAGAAACCCCAACGGGTCGAATACGGACGCGACTTTTGCTAGGAGGAATCACTTGGTGATGCGTTGGTTGGTGAGGTCTGGCGGTTGAACGCTGAAGAAGAAGCAGTCTGCCTGACCGTCCCATGACACTCCTAGCGTCTTCACGGATGGTAGCTCTCCTTGGGATAAGTCCAGCTGGGTAGCGCGAGCCTCGGCTGGAATTACCTTCAGGAGCTCGGGCGAGTTGGACACCCACTTGCGCGGCGTCATCTTGGCCTCACCCCACAGATCCATTAGCTCCCGATGAAGAATCTGACCTTGTTCGACATCTTTGGTGCTGTCCATCGTGTCATCCATGTAGGTGGACGCGAGGATAGCTTCTGCTGCCAGGGGATGCGACGCCAAATGTTCCCGGGCTGTCTGCTGAGCAACGTACTGGGCGATGAATGGTGCAGCATTGACGCCAAAGACCAGGCGGTTGAACTCAAAGTGCCGTAAAGGCTTGGCTGGATCCAGGTCCCGCCACACGAATCTGAGGTACTTCCTGTCTGCTGGCGCAACCGACACCTGCAAATACATTTCGGTCACGTCACAGCCCACTGCTATAGGCTTTTGCCGAAACCTGGTCAACACATCGAACAACTCACGTTGGAGCTTCGGACCAGGGTAGGTGGCGTCGTTGAGGCTGAGGCCATGACAGGATGCTGCAGCGTCAAAGACGATCCGCACCTTGGTTGTCGTCTTCTGCGGTCGGACGATGGGAAAGTGGGATAAGTACCAGGATACCTCTTGACCTAGCTCTTCCTTCGCGAGCTCCCGGATATAGCCGTTCCTCTGGTAGGCCTGGAAGGCTTGGCCATAAGCCTGGGCAACGAATGGGTCTTTCAGGAGCTTGCGCTCGGTGTGGCCTAGACGTTTCGTAGCCGCACCCAAGTTGTTGCATAATTCTCTCTTGCGATTGTTCCACGGCAGAGACACCTGGTACCGACCGTCCACCTTCTTCAGCGAGTGTTTGACGATGTCTAGGGCTGTCTCTTCCTCCAGCGAGCGCGGGCCGGGCTCACTGAAGCTCTCCTCCGTGCCGCAGCTGTCAATTTGCCAGAACTGCTGTAGCGCGGTCACTAAGCCGGTTGGTGTTGCTCTCTCCTCACTCTGAAACGCTTGGCTGTGGAACGTCCTTTGACTCGAGTGGGTTCCCGTCACTCTGCCAACACAGGTCCAACCCAGTGGAGTATGACGCGCCACTGGTTGACCAGGCGGGCCGACCACTTCCTGCTGTGACACAAGCAGCTCAGCATAGTCGCTCCCAATCAGCAGATCGACCCTGGCGGGCTCCGCCAGTCTTGCGAATGGAATCTCTCTCAGATGAGGATACTTGACTGCTTCCTTGACCCACTCTACCGGACGAAGATTCCCGGTGACCGAATCAGCCGTCAGCGCCGTCATAGATTGCCGAACACTGCCATCCATGCTGCCAATGGTGAAGCTTACTGGTCTGGTTGTGAATGAGGTCTGCTTGCCATTCAAGGTGTGGACTGTGAATGTCCTCAGCTCCCCGCTGACGCCGAGCTGGTTGGCAATGCTGCCGTTGAGGTAGCTCGTCGTGCTACCGTCGTCCAGCAACGCATTCACTTGCACTGACTTGTGGCCGTTCTCCAAGACGACTGAGACCGTTCGCAGAGCTATCTTGCTCGGGCCTTGGACCATCATGGTGGAATCACTCTTCGTGGACTCCGTCTCCCCCTCGGTGAACGACTGTGGGGTGCGCTGCTCTTGGTCTTTACCGGCGTATGGCGGCGTTACTAAACAGTCGATGGCGGGAGGCAATAACTGGTCCCCTGTCTCCTGACCTGAACCATTGTCTCCATAGTTGCAGAATTGTTCGGCAGGACTGAGTTGGGACTTGTCCTCCGTCATTCCTCCAGCTGCCGTGTTCCCCGATTTTTTCTTGTTTGACTGTGCGGCATCGGGGTTCCTGCTGTCCTCGTGTAGCAAGTCCCGGTGTAGCAAGTAGTGGTGATTGTTGTTGCAGCCGCTCACTGAGCAGGGTCTGGTTCGTGGACAGTGGTGACCTTGGTGATCGCCTCCAAGGCAGCGGTAGCACAGACCATGCTGTTTAGCCTGTCTCCAGCGATTGGCGACGGAAAGCTGCTGAAATGCTTTACACTGCCAGACACCGTGAGGTCCGCCACATTGCCGACATGAAGATCGTCCAGCCGCTGAGCCCGCAGGCCTTGACCACCCTGCATTCTGCGAAGCCTTTCCCCCGAAGTAGGATCGTTGAGGAGCATTTCGGGGTGCCGGAGGCTTGTCCTTCGCACCAACTCCATCTAGTGCTTCGGACGCTCCAACGGCAAACTCCGCTTCCAACGTCACCCACTCCAGTAGTGCTTGAATTCCTGGCTGGCAGGGCTTCTGATGACACCATCGATTGAATTGGGTTAACATCCCAGCCGGCAACTTGGCCAGGAGCTTCCGGTACAACAGCCCATCACCCAGCTCATTGCCTTTTCCGGAGTCGAGGAGGTTGACCACGAGTACGTCGAGGAGATCTGCGAACTTCTGGAGATCTCCTGCTCGGCCGGAACGAATGATTGGGCAGGCCTCGACTTGCTCGTACTGCAGCGACAGCTGTCGTTGGTCGCCTCCAAACTTGCGGTCTAACCGCCTCATTGCGGCCTCATACGCAGACGGGGTGTATCCCAAGCTCTCGATGGAAGCCAAGGCATCTCCACTCAAATACTGCCGGAGGTGCAGCAGCTTCAAGTCTGCCCTTGCAGACGAGCTACCAACACACGCCATGAAAGCAGCCTTCCATGAGGCATACGCCTGCTTATCGCCGCCGAAGACTGGGATCTGTATAGCCTTCAGTTGCTTGAAAATTTCATCTGATGGCTGCTTGACAGGTGGAGGCTGAGACACAGCACGCTGGTGGCTGGCGGACACACCTGCTCCTGGCAATGCTGAAAAGGCACCAATGCCCATGGCCTGATGACTTGAGGCTACCTGTGGTGGCCCACTGGCCTGGGTGTACAGATAGTTGGCGGACTGATATGGCAGAGATGATGTAGGGTGTAGTCCTGACACAGGAGCCTGAGTACTACTGCCCTGCTGGCCTGGACTCCTCGCGACTTGAAGTTGAGGGGCCTTGGTCTCACTCTCTCTAGTATATGCACTGGACACACATACAGCACTCCGTGTTGGCACAGCAGGCTGTAGTACAGGCAAGGCAGGGCTTCTTTCACGCTCTGACCTCCTACTCCCAGCTTCCATTGGTGGCCTTGTTCTAGCCCCAAGCTCTGCCTCTCTGTTACTACTGCCGGAGACACTTGTGGTCACAACCACTTCATCACTGTCTTCTACTCTTGCCTGGTTCTCCTGAACCAGCGCCACGCCATCACCAGGCTCATCCCGATCCTGGGAGCCTTCACTTCTGCCCAGCGATATCACACTCAGTGGACTTCCTGGCTCTTCCACTGGTGCCTGGGCATACTGATGATACGCTGGCCTGTCTGGGTGGCTGTTCCGTGCAGCCGTCCACGCTGGCTGGTGTTCTAGGAACTCCTGATACAGCCTTGTGACCTCCTTCATCTCTTTCTCCGCTTCCTCCATCTCATCGGTCACTTTAGCCACTGCGAGCGCATCGTTCATGCCGCCAGCCCACTCGAGTACGTCCATGAACACACCGTTCAGGGCATCCTCGATCATTTCTAATTCGCCAAACAACGACCTCGCAGCTTCCTCTTCAACTCCGTCACGCAAGGCCACGATCACGGCTCTGCGACACCTGGTGAACTTTCTCTTGCGATTCGCTTTTTCAGCTTTCATTTTCACGAACATCAGTTCATTCGATCGCTGGTCACTTTGACCATGTTCGTCCTCTTCGACTTCCTCGTCCTCCTCGATCACGTCGCCTGCCCTCTCTGCCATGGCACCTAAAAAGAGCTCAGTTCTCTGACTGCTAGCCCTGATTGTGCTCTCACTCTCAGGCTCCGGCGACGACATGATCTAAATAATTTAAATTTCCGAAACTGAACTGCTCACTCAGGCGATAACCATCCTCTGCTACCAGAATGTTCACACGAAGGAACACGTTATCTTATCTTTTCACTCCAAATACAATTACACCTGAAAGAGCAGCCTAGCTAGCTACACAACGCGAACCAAGGAACTACTAAAACCGAAAACATTCCATGTCGGTACACAACCGAAGACAAAAGGCAAAGATGAAGTAATTAATTTATGCCGCACTGTCAGCTGGCAAAACAGCAGAGGCGTAGCCACCGCACACGCGCTGTTGTACGGCACGAAAGCTAGCCATGATACTTTGCAATACAAATGTATGACCATGCACAGCAACAAGCAACAACACACAGCTAAGAAGTAGATGCATGTAATACATGAACGGCCAGTTGGAAATACTTCGAAGTAGTTATGACGCCACTTTGTAGATCGCCCCCATGAATAGAAAACCACAAGAGAGACAGGGAAGACTACAGCCTACAGTGTAGCTCAGGCCTTGATACATGAATCACTATTGCAGTATTGGCACAAGACAGAGAAAGGACTGCTCCAGCTATCAATAATAAAAGGAACCATTACTTCTAGTCTTAGTGATGCCATGCCAGAGAAATATTACGTACTACCGTCTGAACATCTCCCTTGTTGCAAAGATGTCTTGCTGCTGTATGTCGTGACTATCTCGAGTGTAACCTTGAAGCCGCTGTTAATGGTTTTTTTTCCCCAGCGGCTGGTTGAAATTCACTGCTGTTGCGTAACATTGTTTCTACTGTCTGCAGCGCGATGATGTGGAGAAGCGACTAAGTGAAGCTCGTAAGCTGCTAGCTGACCAACAGGCAGCAAGTGATGAGAAATTGGGGAAGCTGGAAATACTGGTGAGCTTCTGCTTTCTAGCTGCTGACCTGATACATAGAAACAGAGTGTGTGTGCGTGTGTGTGTGTGTGTGCGTACACGCGCGTACGTGTGTGTGTGTGTGAGAGAGAGAGAGAGAGAGAGAGAGAGAGAGAGAGAGAGAGAGAGAGAGAGAGAGAAAGAGAAAGAGAGACAGAGAGAGGGAGGGAGGGAGGGAGAGGGTGTACAATACATGTATGTTGTGGGAATTGCATTGCAGTGCATTTTCTGCATTGTGCGCTCAGTGGTGCTATAATGTTCTGTGTGTTTACAGAACGAAGAGAAAGACACTGAACTGATGCAGTTGCATCAGAAGTTAGAGGATGTTGAACAATCTCTTCAAGCGCATGTTACTTTGGTCAGTGAGCTGCGGGATGAGCTGAAGTCCAGTCAGCATCAACAGGAACTGACCCAGAATGACAATGCCGTTCAGCTAGCAGCCTTGTCATCTCAGGTATGATGTTGTGCATGGATGGATGTGCTCGTTCTCTGTTTACTTGTGATGAGTTTCTAGTTCTGCCTGTGGTGATGGAGCCCACCTGTCAGCCACTGTGAGGGCTGCTGAACAGTTTCCTGGTTTGGGTCGGGCTCTCATATACATGTATGTGCACGACGTTTCATCTTTGCTTAGCAACCTTATGGTTACTGAAGTTTCCAAGTACTAGTACTATCCAAACTGCCCGTTCAAAGGGACTCTCAAATTGTGATCCCGTGTGTAGGTGGTCCCTTTGTCCAGGGTCATTTGGCTGGAAGTCAAACCCTTGCATCCTGATACATTTGATGGTTTGTGACAGGTAGTCACATCATCAGAGTGAACTCCATGACAGGTTTTACTGTAGCTTAGATATCAATGGTATATGTTATTATGTCCATTAGGTATTTCGGAGTGACTTGATCATTTTCCAGCGAAGTGATGTGTGCATCTGTGCCATAACCTTTTTTCCCTTTGCAGCTGAAGGAAGCTCAAGAACGGTCTTGGCATGCGGAAGAAGAGCTCCAACAACTGAAAGATCGCTCAGAGAATAATCTCACAGAGAACGAGACACGAGTAAGTACTGCTTGTAGCTGAGCATGCAATCAAGAGTACATAACCCCCAAGAGTGTGCAACTGCCTGCACAACCTCTATGCTGTGCTGCGACGGCAGAACTTCACATCACGTGACATGGTTCAAAAGGTTATGCTGGCAAACAGTGCAAACTGCAAAGTGACCACAAGAGAGTTGTACCCAAAGCTGGGCTGCATACAACCCTGTTTATATCATGCACAGAGCGCAAATAATGTGTACGGGTTCATCACGTGATGTGAAGTTCTGCCGTCGCAGACCCCATAGCTGGAGTTGCACACTCTTGGGGTTATGTACTCTTGATGCAATTGATAAGAATATGCATCACTTATTTCCCCATGGCTCCTGTGTCCTGTCATGTGTCAAATCTTGAGTACATGGCGCAACTTGACGAAACTTCTTGCTTTATTGGTTTGTACCTGCTGTAGATCGATGAGCTTAGTGAACAGCTGGCTAAAGCACGTGAGCAGCTGGCTGATTCCATGATGAAGTCCTCTAGCCTTGTCAGTGAGCTGGAAAACCAGGTAAATTCTGTTCAATGTCATGGATTTAGCGGGCAATCTACATTGGTGCGTTGAAATCTGTGTTTTACATCTAATGCGTGGTCTTGTCAAGTATTGAGCGGGACCCTAAGTGTAATGTTGCGTTTGATTTGGTGTTTCCTTCTCTCTCTCTCTCTCTCTCTCTCTCTCTCTCTCTCTCTCTCTCTCTCTCTCTCTCTCTCTCTCTCTCTCTCTCTCTCTCTCTCTCTCTCTCTCTCTCTCTCTCTCTCTCTTTTTTTGAAGCTTGGTCAATTGCAAACTGCTCGAGATATTGACAAAGCAACGGCAGACAGCAAATTGGTAAGATGAAGCTGTGAGGAGGAGGGTTTGAGATTTACTAACCACTCTAAAAGCAAATCATGCATGCCATGTAAGATTTGCAGCATCACTGTTCCTTACTCATGCAATGCTCTTCTAATTCCCTTTTTTTTCTTTTGGCTTTCTTAACAACACAGTCATGTATGAAAAACCCTACACACACCATCCTCAAGTCAAGTGGTCTCTTCGCTGCAAATTACAGTTTCTCAATCAAATTGCCAGGAGCCATCATCAGGATTCATCCAATCCTGATGATGGCTCCTGGCCGAAAATTTGATTGTGAAATTGTAATTTGCAGCGAAGAGACCACTTGGCTTGAGGATGGCGTGTGTAGGGTTTTTCATGTAATGAAGTGGCTGCAGTGGAGTTTGCACACCTTAGGCCTTTTGATATACGAAGTACCTGTATTTGAAGCAACTTCTACTATCAAAATGTCTTTGATTGTATGATGTCAGCAACCTTCGTTCTATTCACTGCCCTGCTGAAAATGTGACTCTAAAATACTACTTTTTTGTTTTGCTTTGTTTTTGCCTTGTAAGGGTACCCTAAGACAAGAATGCAGTGAGTTGCGGCAGAATCTTGCAGACAATCGCAGGCTTGTGTCTGCTTCTGCAAAGGAGCGGGCCTTTCTTGATGTAAGTTGACCTATTGCTACAGTAAAATGCAGTGTAGATATCTTTGCTTGCAGAGCCGCAGGTCTGAAGAAAACGCATTCAAGACATCTGTGCATTGCTTTACATGTACTTGAAAGGGTTATTGTGGAGACCAGTACTATGCAACTACTACATTCATTGTTAAGTTTGTGACTAAAGTTTGTGTTTGGTGCACTGTTGTCTCAGGCGGATCTAACTGTTGCCGTTACATCCATCCAGACCAGGTATGTACACTGCCAGTAGAAATTGTCAAATTTTCCAGGCGTCCACGCAGTGTATTCATGCATGTCGTGTTAGTGCGAGTTGTTCAGACTGTTCTATCCGTAAACCAAGGTGGCCTACACATAATAGTTACTCAAGAGTCTAAAAATATATCTGGTCTTCTTGTTGCGGACAGACAGCATCAACTCGCTCCCAACAGTCCATTCACAAAATTGATCTCTTGCCCGTTTCGAATCCGATTTAGGTCGTATTAGGCTCTAACACCCAATTACAATTCCGGCAGAAATGGGATTTGTGCCAGCATGTCTGCACGATTATCAGTGCTAAATCAGGCTGAAATACTCACAACCCGGCAGGAAAATAACTTCAAGAGAAATAGACGTCAAAACGTTTTGAAGAGCACGACTGCACGGTGAAAAATATTTGAAAAGGTTGACCTATCTATGGTCAAAGGCAAAATTGTCATCTTTTCCAAGTGGATTGTAACTTAGTGCCTGGCTGCCAGTAATTCTATGCATTTGTGGCACACACTGGTATGTTCACCACGTTGCATTGAAATGCTTTCACAGCGAGAACGGAATACAGTACAAGAATTTAAAAAATTATTGTTCTGCATTCAGTTCTTAGGGTCCATGTATTTCCTTTGTGTTTGCAGAAATCAGTCTCTAATGGCGTTTGGCAGGGAGATTGAGTATACGGTGGATTCGGATCTAGCAGAGGTTAGTTACCGTGAGCAACGGTGATGTATCCGGGGCAATGCAAGTGCAATCAGGAAGTTCTAGCGAATTTGCGTGTCCCTTTTTTCTGTGCAAGCGCCTTTCAAAACACTGGCACTAATCAAACCACTGGCCAGAGACTTGGGCACATGTTTCCGTTTCCTCGCGTGTTTCTGTCTTGCTGTGTCCGCAGTCTTCCCTGTACTCTGATGAGGATGGTAAATTGCGTCACAGCATGCTAGACAAGTGGAGGGACGAGCAAAGGAAATGTAAGTACATGTGCACTGTGTATTATACTGTCAGCGCGTGCAGTTACTCGCGTAGAGAACAGTTCTGAGAATCAGTCTTTGGGGTTGTTGGCACTTGTTGCTAATTTGTTTGGTAAATACGGGATTAGGAAGGTGGTTGCTCCCAACACTGGAGCTCGCGTTTTTCCTGCCGACTTGGCTTGACACTTGACTGGGCGGGAAAGGCACGAGCTACGATGTTAGGAGCAATTACCTTCCTAATACAATTATCGCCAAGGCTGCTACCTCTATCTCGTAAATACGGGATTGTCAACCTTTGACCTTTGACGCCCATCGCCAGAGGCAATGATAGCGATGCTACAGCAGATGCCATAGCAACGTGTGCTGGGATTGCAAGACTGAAGAATTGACCACCACTATTCAGCCTGATCTACGCCGCACAGCTATTTGAAGTGGTTTTTTCTGGCCCTTTTTTCTCGCACACACCACATACTCCGGCGTGCACTGATTGTTGGTAACCACCCAGGAGACTGAGAAAGAGAAGATTTGCATTTCCTTTTCTACAATAGCCTGATGATATTACTTCCTCCGTTAAGCAAAACTTCGTTGCGTTTTTACAGTTGTCCAAATCATTCTATGGCTACGAACACGCTTTGCAAAGTGGAAAACAAGGCAGCATATGAAAGATATTTATTTACAGATGTCACACAGCTCGTTTCAAAGCAGTCCAGCTTCACTCTTCGTCTGAATCTGATGACGACTCACTCCCTGATGACATCGAGTCTGCATCCTCGCTGACTGTAGCCGCCAGCGCTGCCAGCTTTTGTTACGCAGCCTTTACAAGTTTCCAAGACACGATTATTTTGATCGTGGAGATCGCCAAGTTCTTCGCTCGAACTGTGACCTTGACGACCTCCACGGTGGCGCTGATAGTTGTGGCCACTCTCCGGACCGCCATGGAAGGAGCCATACAGACCCAAACAAACGCTCGCCATTTTTGCAGCGGTGTGTCGTGCCAGCACGTTTCCACACCCTGCAGAAGCTCCTTTCTGGTTTCCTTCGCCACGAGTGACACGTCTATCTACAGGCTGTGAAAGAACGCCAAGTCGTCGACGTTGACATCAGGATTTTGCGCCGACTGAACGACAACCTGAATGTCGAACGCTTTTGATTTTCCCTGCGCTGCAAACACAAGTGCATTGATTTTGGTTGTGTGCGGATGCGCACCATCGACTCGTGCTAGTACTCGTACAGCAGTGCCTGAGTGCTGGCCGGCTCCTGGACACTTCCTCGAGCCACGCGATCTTTCAAACTGTTTCTCATTTTCGCACTTTGGTGTCATGCGTGCGCGCCTGGGGTTGTGTTCTGGTGACATCCTGTCGAGAAACGGTTTTGCTTCGCCGATTTTCCAAAGGACTCCGCGCTTTTCAGAGGTTCAAAAGCCTGTCAGAACAATGGACGACAACTCAGCTACTCTATATAGGGGATAGATCACTGACATGTATGTCTAATGCCGACAGAAATACCATGACAAGAACACTAAAAACGCAACGAAGTTTTGCTTAGCGGAGGAAGTATATAATAGTTCAGTACAATACTCACACAGTAATGACACAACCAAGTCCTTTTCTGCCGTTACTCAGAGTTTCGTGTTAAGAAACACTCATCAGACAGCATGATATGACCAAGGCTGGCATTCACTAGAATATATATATGGAGGGGTCTTGAGGAAAGGGGCAGAGGTGATGGAGCTACAGCATTTCAATAGCGAGGTGACAAAAAATCAGCTGGTGGCCGGCTGCCAAATTCGGATGGATATGAAGAACTACGTGTTGAAAAGTAGTGATCGAGTGAGTACTCTATAAGGTTTCGAGCGGACACCTACACTATCGAGCGAGCTGCTGAGTACTCCACAAGGAGCCCTCGTTCCCAGAATGGTTATAAAAATTCATGTTTTCCACATTTAAAATTTTAAAATTATATTTTTTGTAAAGTAGTGGTAGCGACCTCGGCAATGATTACATGCAAAAAGTGTTTGCTCCCACACCGGAGCTTGATATAAATAAGAAGAGGATCCTTCAGCAAGCCGTAAAGGCATCCACACCGAATGCTTTATGTCACCAAAGCCGTCAAGAGGGGTAAGTAGTAAGTACCAAGATTGAGTGGATTGCTTCTCCCCACCCAGCGGCCGTGTAACCTTAGCCACCCGCCTCAACACTCCAAGCAGGGCCTTCGCCTCTGACCACTGGTTGCTGGAAAGCTTGAAGGCTTTCCTGTCCTTGTTGGCCATGTGTCCATGTCCAAGAAATGGTTGCACTGGTGTTTGCAGCTCTACTAGCCGTTCTAGCATCAGGAAGGCTGAGTTCCACCGTGTTGGGCAGTCTTGGACAAGACGCTTCTTTCCACTGCCCAAGATCTTCTCCTTCTCTTCCAACTGGCCAGTCTTCAGGGCTGAGTGTACTTGCTCTAAATCTGTCTAAAACTTCGTTAAAGCTACACTACCAATCTACGGCATAACCCTTGTTCTTTATCACTGCCTTCATCCTCTTCGGCATCGGTGTGACTATCCGGCGGCACAGGTCGGCATCGATGCGACTCCAGGCTGCCTTGCATTCCTCCTACATCTCCGCCTCGTTCTTGCACCTCCTGCTGTTGTCCTGGTGCCGTGGCAAGATTTCCCGAAGGTTCTCAATGGGATTGAGATCAGGGCTTTGGGCGGGCCACTCCAGTACCTCGAACGGCTGTTCGTCGAACCATCGCTTGGTTGCGCACACGGTGTGCTTGGAGTCATTATCCTGCTGGAATACTGCAGTTGGCCCCCGAACAAGTCCATTATGCTGGGTGCCATGCAGTTTTGCAGTATTCCGATGAACTGCTGATGCTCCATCCGCCCGTCCACGCGATACAGCCGGTCAACACCGGCCGGCCAACACCGCCCGCACTCATACATCCCCATACGGTGACACCATTATCCCACCATGGCCGTCTGCACGCCGTGCACGCTGACACAGGTGCCACGCCATCTCCAGCGACTTCTTCAAGCAGTTGGGTGCTGTTTTGAATCGATCAGCCATTGATAATAGCTTCAAATGACGATTTAATCGATCCTCAGTCTTCCTTTTTGGGGGGCCAGGGTGTTTGGCTGGAGCGACAGAACCCTTGTTTTTCGTCTCCTGCACGAATCTCCCGGCAGTTTGCGCCGAAACACCCAGCATGGCAGCGACTTTTGAGGATGTGGATCCATCTCTACTTATTGCCACAATGACCTCTTCCCAACACTAATAATGTCCTCCGTTCGTCCCATCGCGAGTGGAATTGAAACAATTTCCACGTGCAGTTCTGACTGTGACTTGTCAAATATATTTTTGAAGTTTCCCGAGGGAATTCCCAGTGCCATTTTGGTCGTCCATGGAAACCGTGCGGTGCACGCATGACAATTAGCACTTATGGTTCAACTTGACTGTCACGTGGCCACAGCATTGGGCTATGTATACTGTACTGACTGTGCGCGCATATACATAGTGCATGCACTGACGAAAAAAATTGCAGTCAAATCGCGTTGTTTTAGAGATCGTGTCTTTAGGAATAGTTTTTGTGCAGAAATTTCGGTTGGATATGGGTATTCTTGAGGTTTGGCCTGCGTGGATACTTGTTGTTCAAAATCTAATGCTCCTTTTTTGTACTTCTTTCTTGCGTGGTGCAGTTTTGGAATTTGCTCAAACTTCCCTGTCAACGGAACGATCGAAGCGTGAGTTTTTTTTGTCAAGGTAGCTTGCTTCTATTCCTAAGAAGTGTAGCAAACTCGCCACACTGCGTCCAAAGACCACGATAGGCCAGTCCCAGGGATGGTGGCTGAAATCAGGGTTTACCTGTGCTGTACCTGAATGGTGTGTACTGTTTTTAAATGCGATAGCACCATTCCTCTAGTCCTCAGACTATGGCAAACATGCCCACATTAATAGGGTATTGTGAAAATGCAGCTTTTGCCCGATGTCAGCTAGGGAATGCCTCATCACGCCGTTTAGTTTGCGAACCATTGCCAGGTATGGACTCTTTGTGCGTGTATTCTTTCCAGGTCATGATCAGGAAGAAGATTCACGACGTCTGGTGAACTCCTTAGAGCTGGAGCAATATGGTATGTTCACGCCTGTGCCTGGTAGTGAAACATACATACATGTAGATATCTTGCCATTAGAAAAATAGGAGAGATTGAATGGTGACCTCGTCTCTCCTTTGTGCGTAGATTCTATTCCCAATACGTACACGTACTGGGACTTTGGAATTCAATACAGTCTTCATGTTGCTTGTTGCACTATGGGACTACGGGATAGTGTTGATTGTGCTGCTCTCGTCCTTGTCCACGTTTAGCAACAAGACAGCTACGAGAAGAACTAACTTCGGCCAAGACGTCCCTGGAGGAGCTGTCATCCACGTCGAATCACGTATGTATTTTTGAATTTATTGTTCGGACCCCTCCGCATGCATGGCGTGCTTGGCACTGTTGAGATTGTTGTTACTGCCTTAGATTAGGGATCTCAGCGCATGAACTGCGCAGCCAGTTTGCGCAGGTGAGATTTTCGATCCCAAACGCGTCCAGTGCAGAAACCGTGAAAAGTAACATTTTCTCTCTCGAAATAAATCAAGTTGAAAAAGACAGTAGAAATGGCTGAATGGTGCGTCCAGGGAAGCACGTTCTACGGCCATCTCCAAGCTACTTATTTCCCAAACACTCTCTCAGAGGAACAATGGAGGATCAAAGAGCACAATATTTCACTTTTGGATGCAGCGTGAACCCTCTTCTTCTGAGCGCGATGTCTTCTCTCTGAGTGATAATGGCGGCGATGTTCACGATGGCTGATGCACTGAAAATCGAAGTTAGGACAGTCTAACCGGGGAAAACGTCTGAATTTTTCACTGAATCTTCTCTGAAGTATGTTCTTGCCACATGGCAAATTATAGGAAAATCAACCTTGACGATATCGCCTTGGCCACGCTGTCCTTTGGCGGGAATCACCATGTGTTCAAGCGACGATGAAGATGACGATTCCGCTAGTGTCGATCGTAACCATTTTTTTCCTCATCGTTTTCTAGGCCCTAGCGCTGTTACTGTCCTACAGTTACTTGTCCGGAAGACTTGTGCTGCCTAAGATCGCGTTCTTTGCCAAACTTCTTGGACATTTTGTTCCAAATTGGTTATGGCCAAGATAAAATCAGCAAAAATGGTGTGCGTAGCTACATCAAGAATATTCGTCTCTTTTCTGTGTTCACATTGCCAGGCATGGTACGAATGTCAGCTGCCTCAACAAAAGAGCAATAGCAGTATCACAAACACAGAGCTTGCTGATCTCAGAAAACTCGAGCAACGGGTAACGGAGCAGAAGAAAAGAATTGATGAGCAGAGAGAATGCATCGAAAACGCACGCCGGAAGACAATCAGCACAAAGGAACAACTAGCAAGACTGCGATCAAAGCATACATCAACAACGGAAGCAGCAGTACTGTCCTTGCAAGCCCCCGTTGACAATCTTAGCAAACAGCTGGCTGTGGTGACAGGAGGCAAAGTTGAGGAGCATATACAGAAATAACTGCAGCGCATTGATGAGAGTGAACAAGAAGCTCAAAGAAAAGGCGACGCAGCTAGAAGAATCTCTCCGTGCAGCACAGGAGGAAGTTGCAAAAGCCTACCCGTCAGCATGACACACTGCAGCAACGTGGCAACATCAGGACCATGTCATGATCCCCGTTGCAGTACACAAACTCAGTACGTCAGTGCTGCATTCAACTCCTTGCACACAACGATGGTGTAGAACATGGGCCAGCGGTCATGAAACCGTTATCACAACGCTAACATCCTATCATATTGAACGATTGCCAAGCCCAGCCAAGATGTGTAATTTTCTTGGTGAAGCGAGGCAGTTAGTACTGACTCGGCTTGGTGAGCAGCTGATGGCAACACAGAACCTGACGCTCCACCGAGACGGCACCACAGAATGGCGAAAAGTACTATGGTGCTCAGATTTCAACTGCTGATGCCACCCTAGATCTACGCCTCTCCCAAGTCAGGTCAGGATCGGCACAGCATTGTTTCGAGGCAGTACTGGACATGGTGAGAGACGTTGAGACTGTGACACAAAATGCAGGCCACAATGGTGCAGTGTTCATCGCATAATTACCAACATAAAGAACACAATGTCTGACCGGGGCAGTGTCGAGAAGAGCTGTAACAACGTGCTGCAGGAGTTTCGCCAGACGGTGATGCCTAGCGTTGTTGACGGCTGGAGTGAGCTCTCTAACGATGCGAAAGCATGCCTTGGTGTTGTTTCTACTGGGGGCTGCATTTCATCGTTGGGCTGGCAGAGCAGGCGCAGGAAACTATGCGTACGTGGGAGAAGGCAGAATATGCCAGCGGTGTGGGGCGCAGCAGCAGTCGGCAGCTTCACTACTGTAGAGCCTGGGCCAGTTCACTTGGTGCGCACGGTGTGCAAGGCCCTCGAGGCGCATTGTAATGAGCAGACCGGCAACCATGCCCAGTTTAAATCTTTTTTGAAGACGCAGGGCATTAGTACCATCCCACTGGCCCGGTTTGTTGGTACCCGTTTTAACATATTATTTTACAACGCTGCAGGCGTGTGCTACCTAAAAGACTGTTAGACAGCATTCTGTCATTTTATGACAAGGTGTTTGGCATGCCAACTCGTCTGCACGTTGCTGTCCGTGCGGATGTAGCCGGCCCCGGGTATGTCGCTGCCTGTCTAGCTCTTGGCATCTTTGACAAAAAAAAAGTCCTCACTGGCCCTCTTTGGCATGTCCTGGCCAACCCGAGCGTCCACATCGCTGACATGAGCAAAGTTTACACTGCCATATGCAACAAGCTGGATGCCTGGCAAGACGACCCACAGGATCTCCTGGACCTGTCTGCATGTCCATTTCCGGGCACCAGTGCCACAGTGGATGAAGTCAGTACAACTTTATTCACTGCAGACAGCTCTGATCAAGAAATGAGTGTCATCCTCCGGCTGCTATCCAGGTCTTTCGCCACATAGAGTACTCGAAACGTCTTCTGGCAGCCCATCTTCCAGGTGGGATTCACCATACTATGTCGACGGACTTGCGTACGGTGACATCCAGCGTCGCCACCACCAATGTTGCCAGTGAAAGAGCATTCGCTCAGCTGGACAGACTGTGTCGGGAAAAAACCCAACACATCCCTCATCGCCATCGAGGGCATGGTCCTCTTCAGCAGCAACGAGACAGGAGCCTGGCTTGAGCAGCAGAGCACTGCGCGGAAAAAGAAGCTTTTCTCCAGTGCTCTCCGTGGTGCTGAGAAGCATCGGCAACA
The DNA here is from genome assembly GCF_964019385.1 of Sycon ciliatum. Classification (NCBI taxonomy): domain Eukaryota; kingdom Metazoa; phylum Porifera; class Calcarea; order Leucosolenida; family Sycettidae; genus Sycon; species Sycon ciliatum. The sequence continues at coordinate 85,714,288 of NC_088643.1, forward strand.
ATATCGCCAGCGCTGCGCAGAAATCGCAAAGTTCCGACATGAGGAGATCATCGAGAAAGAGGCTGATCGCCAGTCGAGAGAGAAGCGGGCCCTGGAAGCCCGACAGCCACTCTCCGTGGGCGCCGGGCAGGCTGGTTGCTGGACGGACACCAGCAAACTGGTAGGGATCGCCATCGTGTCAGGTAAGGTGGGCACACTCAAGACACAGATCAAATTCCGCAAGGTGGTCCTGCAGCAGAAAGCTGACAAGAAAACTGTTCCAGTTCTCGCATACCGGCAAACAACTCACTTGGAAACAACTAGCTGCAAATCTACTTTAACTTGTCGGCAGTACGGTGACCCCAGTCACAACTTCAGCAGTAGAAAGCAGCATCAGCGAAGTATCTTGAATGTTGAGTTCATAACTATCTTCTTTCTCTCTCAAACATTGCCTTTGCCTTGGTTTTTTCGAAAGTGAAGCTTGACGTACATCTGCCAAAATAATAATGTACTAGCAAGGTACACGAGTACTAGGTTGAAATCTCACGCCTGCACATAATGTACATGTATACATGTACTGCACTGTACTGCTAGAGTACTAGTGCCTAAAATCAACCGTCGCCATTTTGTAGCTGTGTCCGCGAGCTGCATTCGAAACTCGATGGCGCAAACACCCTGCGCATTGCACGCGCTGAGATCCCTACTTAGAATGGTTTTGTAAGAAGAAGCCAACTCATCTGGCATATTAGTTTTTGACTTGTCCCTTTGCGCCTTCCTAGGATGTTTTCACAAGGCGTGTCACATTGTTAACACATTACGTTCGCCTTCTTTTGCAGGATGCGGCAGTTTTGAACCCGTCTAGTAATTCGAATGGTGTGTCTCATGCACCGATCGACACTACCGATGCTACCAGATCAGCACTGATGGACCAGACAACATCTTCGGATGCCATGGCAGAGGTACGGATGTAGCCAGTCGAGTCCAGACTTGATCAGATCCCCTTGGTTCTGTATCACACTACACGCTTTGCAACCACACTGGTCTGACCAGCACACAACAATAAGATGCAAGCTACAGTTTCTGAGTTTCGTTTGTCACTCTGGTGTGAAATATGTTACATTTTGAACGCGTCGAGTAATTCGAATGGGTTTTTTTCCAAAGGGCCTATTCTTTGTGCGTTTGTCTTTGTTTAGCACCCTTTGTAAAGGATCACTGTATGTCAATATAATATTGTGAGTTTTGCATTCGCTCTGCAGCTTGCTGAACTTCATCAGAAGGTGGCTCGCATGGAAGAAGACATGGCCGAAAAGAATCAGGTTAGTGGTGAAGTTCTGTCGACTTGCCTAGCTAGCACTTCATACTGAGCACAAATCTAGATTTATTCCCGTAGCTATGCAGAAGACGTTACTTCAGTAACGTCTGGCGCTAGCCAGGGTCCACACAGCTTTAATTTGGTATTTGTTTGTTTGTTTGTGTCACGCCTGGCGCTATCCCGTATCTGTCCCGTACCGTACCATCAAAGACGGCTGGCCACAAACAGCTGGCCACAATATTCAAATAGGGCTTTCAAATGCAAGATCATAACGTGAAGCAACTTGGAAGAATTAGTATGTATGCGAAGTGTATCGGGGGATGCATGCAGGGCGATAGTGCGGGTTCGAATCCCAGGTTATGTCTTGAAAAAAAATAGGAGAAATTGATAAGAAAATTTATAACATCCCTATGCTTTTTTTTGCCTAGGTCGTCAAGGTAAAAAAGCATAGCGTAGGGCCCTGAGCTTCCAAGCTCTCTCGTTCACTGATTGTCTGGACTATCCATCCTGGTGTACACTTGTACACTTTGGGTGAGTTGCGGCAGCTTGGGCACAAGGGTGCTGGCTGATGATGTATATGTATGTAGTTGAAAGCTGGGTGCTGTTGTACAGTCGGTGATTTGCCATGCCTGTTTTCTACTTCTGCTCTGGTCGCTCCCTCTCTCTCCCCCCCCCCCCCCCCCCCCCCCCTCCAACGTGTGCTATTCATTTTCTGATGGCATATGATTTCTCGTTTTCTTTTCTTATTGCTTCAGACTGTCAAACAACAACAGCAGCTCCTTGGAGATCTACGAAAGCAGCTGCAGCGTCATGTGGGTGTAAGCTCTACTAGTTGTACTTTTCACCTTCGGTTATACGCTCAGTTACAGTCTCTGACCTGTGTGTTCTTTTTCATGTTTTGCAGAAACCAGTTTCGGCAAAGCTACATCCTGTGTCATCAGCTGACCTGTCACCCCCACATGGATCTATGTCGAGCCAGAAGCTTGATCCAGTGAATGACTTGTATCCTTAGTGCCTCACTGCATACTAGTTTTAAGCACACAGCATAGCAATGTGCCCTCTCTTTGCTGGGAGGATGTTACTTTGTAGTGTCATTGGGATTTCTGTGATATCAACGTACTCTCCCCCCCCCCCCCCCCCCCCTCTCTCTCTCCCTCTTCTTTTCTCTATTCCTTGCCTTTGGTCCTGTCCGGACGTGACTGGGAGGAAGTCAGTGGTGTATGAGGGGTGTGGCGCATGAAACAAACCTATGCATTCAGTGTGACCATGTATTGGTTGCACAGGGTTGGCTCACATTCATACTAGAGCCGTATTGCTGTGGTTGCCTTGTAAAGATGTGTCTCAGGCTTAGTAATACCTATGTTACCTGTGGCTACAAATAGTTGTTTTTTTGCAATGTTTCTGTTGCCAAGTCTCATACCAAGTGCTTCCCTAAGATCGGATTTTGTAGTGACGGATCAAATGTGTAAAGTGACCTTTTTATCTCCCAATCGTTTGTCATCACATGCATATACAATCTCCATCTACTGATCTAGATTGCTGCAATTCCTTAACCTGATGTGCCTATGTAGATACCTGAAGAATGTCATTCTGCGTTATATGTGCAGTACAGACTGGGAGGTATGGAGAATGTATAATTTAGCTTGCCACTGTTGAGACTTATTTGTTTTTCTTGTGTTTTCCTGTTTTTTATACAATCTCAGGAAAATTTTACAAATCCATTTTGATAGTTGCGGGGGGGGGGGGGGGTAACAACCTGAAGAGAATCATTACTGGCCATCAGGGCTTAACCCTGGGACCTTTCGTGTTAGCCTAGCAATGCTCTATCACTAAGCCGTGTGTAGTCGTTATCCTATCCGTGACCGTCGGACACTTTCTGCAGATTTGGAAACTCACGCTTCTTGTGAAACTTCACAGGGTAGCGGGTCGCATCCACACTCTGTCTCTACTTATGCACTTCACGTACAAACTAGCACACGGGGAGCCCCATTATATAAAGACTTTGAGTGAGTTGAATAAGGAAAAGTCTAAAGAAAAAATATTTACAAGATAAAAATATAGAACTGTGTTGTGAGAATGCATGTTGCTGCAGCCATTCTTTGTTTGTATCACTCTGTTCATTTTCAGGCGCAACACTTGATAAAAGCGGTTTCAACACTTTTGAGGTTTACATCCCAAGAGGAGAAGCTAGTCCGTGACTACTTTGCGTACAAGGTATGTGTTGCAGGATGCTGTTTTCTTGTACAGAGTGGGTTTTGAACTCATGATTGCGGTGCTGTCCAACCTCACCGCCTTGCCAAAGTGAGCCCTTATGCAACGTATAGATTTGGAATCAGTAGGCAGTCGATGTCCTCTAAACAGTTGGAAATCCAGTAAGGAGTCGAACTCCAGATGAATTCATATCTTGATGACAGATTCTACAGATTTAGACTGTATACTGGTCTCCGGACTGGCTATAGTGACCTGACTGCCTACTGAGTCCAACATATGGAAAGGCAATTGCCTCCCGTATAAATGTATGCATACGTCATTAGGGTTGGCTTCTCAGGTAGCATGTGCGTATGTGAACCAGTAAAGTACATACCAAATTCTCACGGCAAATCACCGGCAGCCAGGGCCGGGAGCGTTGGACAATGTTCAGCTCTTCTGGCCTGCTTCAGCAGGGCTCCTGTGCCCTTTCAGGCAAAAGTAGTGTGTGAACCATGCGCGTAGGCGATCATTGGTGCCGAGACCCTGATTTATTCAAATTCCGAAAGACTTGCCCCAAACTTTCCTAGATTGAAGACACGGATTAGGTCTGTTGATAATTCTTGTTGTTTCAAGTTGGCAAATTTAAGTGGTGTGCCAACATGTCCTCGGGTGCTTTGCGTGACGGTTCTGAAACTTCTGACACAAGTACAATTGAAAATTTAGGGGTGAAACGGTTACCCTTTAAGGTTACAAACGGGTACGTGGCTTAACGGGCGGGTTATCGGGTACCCTTAGCAGCCATTAATAACAGTTACTATACAATAGCCTTCCGCATTTCGTGCATGGGAAGTCATGTAATTCACAGCAAGTACACTACATCGGGACAAGCGCACCATGCGCACTTACTGCGCTACATGCAAAACAGTCAAAATTGAATTAATGTGTCATATGAAGCAGGATCAAACAACCACCAACACATTCAAACCATACATCGAACTGTACGACTGTGTGGATTTCTTGCAGACCTCTTGGTTCGGAGCTAAGCCTGGACAGCCACCTTCCTAACACCTGCGATGTAGCTACAGAAATATCTTGATTGAAAGACTCTGTGTGTGTGTGTGTGTGTGGCCCATATCTGTTAGCCCATGCAGTGTGTTGCAGGGCTATGCGGTTATAATGTTGAGAAGTCCGTACTATTCGGGGGCCAACCCATGCATGCTATTTAACTTTGCGTTCAACAATGCCAAGCGCAAACGCTGCATCCTTTTTCACGAATCGCAGTACATCTCTCCATATATTTTTATGTCATTTATCTTTCTGGTTGCACCATGTTTAGTATTTTGTTATTTGGGGGTAAATTATTTTCAGTTTTTTTTTCTGCTACCATGCATGAATAGATGTGCACCCTTTGCTTACTTGCTGCCATGCCATGTGCCGTTCCTGCATTTCATCATCTGTTGACCGCGATCTCATGAGAATATACAGTGATGCTTTGAAAGTACTACTTTGCGACTAATAGAATATTTCGTTCAGTTCTTATGCGTTGCCGTAGCTAAGAAGAAATTCATTTGAACCAGGTAGGACCACCTCAAGTAGGGCCACGCCAAGGCTAAAGGGCTACCAACTGACTGTGTAGGAATGCACCAAGATGACCTATGACATTCATCGCGGCATCCAGGGCAATTTAGAATGCATCTATTTCCACGATAGTCTTGTCACTGTGCAATGGCAAGGGATGCACCCGCACTCTGTTGGTAAAAAAGGTGGTCAACATTGACATCATTTTCCGATACACATCCTGACGTGTGGCTAGTGTTGTCCTTACTTTGCGTAAATACTGGTTCATTGAATCATGTTGGGTTGAACTGGACATGATACGGCTGGCTACTCGGCGTGTGAATCATACACCCAGCAAGTCTCCATTGACAGCCGTTTCCAAAACTGCAGCAATCAATCTATCTGCCTCCCTGTTTGTTATGGTGCCATGCATATGCAAGGTACACATTTACGCTACGAGCCAAGGAGTAGTCAGGTATTTACGACTACCTAATAACTGCAGACTAATCATTATGGTGCATGCAAGTCAACGCACATCCACGCTGCAAGATGCAGTATTGTGTGTATAATTTATACAAGAGTACTCTTGTTTATACTCTAATTTCAGAATTTTTAGGTGCTCAATATTTTCGGTATGAGGGCAGATGGCCAGGTTAGGTGAACAGAAATTTTAGGTACAGAGAAGCAGCTCCCTATTGGATTACGTGTGTTAGTGTTTGTTGAGTGTATTGAAATTTTAGGTATGAAACAGACCCACCGAAAGTACCGAAAATAAAAGTACCCCGAAAATTTGTGAATTACAGTATGTTGTACACTGTCAAACTAGCACCACCTTAGCACCCCTCTGATAGAGCATGACAATGTTCACGATTAAGGTTTGACGATGGCTTCCAAGTGTGACGTCAAAAGCCTAGGCATCTGATTCTAAGCTATAGTACAGTATCTGTACCAAAACATTCCTGCTCCCACAATGGGTCTACAGCATCATGTCTCTCTTTCTCCGTGCAAAACACCAAGCAAACGGTAAAGGGGCGCCGTGATTGTTTAGAACGAGTATTCGAATGCCTTGTCATACTAGTAATAGGTACAGCATTGCAAATTAATCGTTCCACTATCATTTTTACACACGGCTACCCATTCACCAAAATTTAATCATGACTTTCCTTCCCCCCCCCCAGTCAGCTGCCAAGATATATCCTGACACATGTAGTAGTCCGGGCATGAATGTAGCCTGATCATTTAAGAAGAGGATAGACGCAAGTTGCGAGTTCAAAGCTCTACTTGTACATTCACAATGGGCGACTCGTTTGGTGCGTAGAGCAAAGAATGTGAAGCTTCAGTTCCAATAATAATAATTATAATGATAAAGGTTCAGTCAGTTCAAGTACAATACATGCGCCTTGTGTGAGGAGGGGTTTGAATTGTTTCGTATTCGAAAGGAAAAGTTACTCAACAGGTATAACACTTCAAAGTACATGTAATCACAAGCCTATCAAGTTCATTCTGGTGGGTCGTGCATTCTGGTGGGTCGTGCATCAAAAACTAAAGTTGCAAACTCAACCACAGCCATCACTCAGTTGACAACAAATAAGTTACCTGACCTACATGTATGTTTTGGCACAATGTCTACATTGGATCCTGGACACCACGGACATCTGGTGACGCTCTGCGCTCTCGCCACTGTGACATCTGGCTGGAGAGCAGATGTGCTCCGGAGGAGCGGCGGCGGTTTACCAGGATGCCGTTTGGTCTTGTCGTTGGACTGGTGGACTGCGCCTGACGGCTGCTCTCTGGTACTGCAAGAACCGATTGGCTGCTTAGAAGATGATCGGCCGATGCAGTCAGCAGTACGCTTCTGCTTTTCGACATTGCTCGACCACCGCCACCAGGAGATCCGGGTTGCGTGCTACCCGACGCAGCGACACTTGTGATAGGGTCACTGGCAGCCTTCTGCTTGTTGCTTCCGTAGTGCTGTAGTAACTTGGTCACGTCTCCGTGGCCCTTCTGGATAGAGTAGTGCAACGGTGTCATGCTAAACGAATCTCTCATCATCACCTACATGCACATCCACACAGTGGTAGTGATGAGCATATGCACATACACACAGTGGTAGTGATGAGCATATGCACATACACACAGTGGTAGTGATGAGCATACGCACATACACACAGTGGTAGTGATGAGCATATGCACATACACACAGTGGTAGTGATGAGCATATGCACATACACACAGTGGTAGTGATGAGCATATGCACATACACACAGTGGTAGTGATGAGCATATGCACATACACACAGTGGTAGTGATGAGCATACACAGCATGTCAACGTGACACATGGAACGCAGGCCTGGCAGAACCAGGGGCCCCCAATTTGCTTCATTCAGACTAGTTTGATTGCACAATAGCTGGACCAGTTGAAACTGGTTCCACCAGTCCTGATCGACGGCATCGGGGCAGTCAGGAGTGAACAGACCAATTCTAGCACGATAGGTAACGCCATTTTGCATGCACAGCAACCCGTCGACTAGCCCAATCATGGAATAGATGGGTACATTGTAGTTCCATCTTACTACACTTCGAAGTAGTATCTACGTAGAGGACTAGTGTAATCTGTTCCGTATTGTTAGTGCATTGCAAGTACAATTGCATCTGTAGACCTGTACTACTTCTGTTAACTAAACAGCTTCGCCAGGGCCTGAGCTCCGTGATATGTCACTTGCCTTCAAAAAATGTATGTATGACCTGCATGGTTATCCTACCATACTTTTTATCTCATTTCTGTCCAAAGTGTGTGTGTATTCGAAGCCTTTTCATAAAGTTTATTGCTGAATTTAGACACTCTCAATAACTGTACCTTGGCCCCATGATTAAGTAAGGCCATTGCCACATCTGGACGATTGCTAACCGCCGCCCAATGCAGAGGAGTAGTCTTGCGTGCATCCGTGGCATTAACATCACACTCGCTGCACGACAGGATGTGCTGGAGCATGTCCGGAGTTCCCTCTGATGATACAGCCACATGCAATGCGGTGCGGCCGCGCTTGTCCTTCTGGTTGAGGATTCCGGGCCACTGTTCCGTAATGAACTGTACATTGTTACAGACACACACACATATACATGAACATACTGGCCATCATTCAAGGAGCAGAAGGAAGGGAAGCTTTCAAAGTTGATCGGTTTCATTTCTGGTGATGTGACTGAAAATCGGCGTAGGAATACTTACCCATCCATTTCCAAACATGGCGCTGCATGAAGTCTTCTCTAATTCGGAATGCTAACCTATCAAGCAAGGTAAGTTCAGATCTAATATGTTCTCATGTGTTGATGCGCTGAGCGGATTTAAATGTCATGCTTTGTTGTTGACTGGACTTCATTGCGATCGGTTGGGCCAGTGACTCGGAGCCGCTTCACTGAGGAGAGTGTGCGGGATGAATGCTGTCTGTCTTCCCATCCCCTCGATCAATCAATCAATCAATCAATAGAGCCGTGCTAAACATCCAGAGAGTGCTCGGTGAAGTGACTGCACGGGGACAGAACTTCTTTGATTTCGCACACCACACAGTACTTGCTACATACACAGGGTTTCCAGACTCCAGACTGTCCTATTCGCATCTGCATGCTAGGATAGCTACTTTTCAAAGGTAAACTTGAGATACACACCTTGGCACAATCCAATTGGTTGGTGCTGACAGCATAATGCAAGCACGTCCGGCCGTCCGCATCAGGCAGGCTAGCGTCAGCTAGCATCGTCTTCAGAAGGATCTGCAAGTGCTGCGGGCGTCTGAAGAGCACAGCCCAGTGCAGCGCAGTGGTCTTGTCATCGTCGTAGGCATTGATGACCTGAGAACTACAGTGCTTGGCAAGCAGTTGAAGACCAGCAGTTGTTGCTGCCTTGGTGCTCCAGTGAAGTGCAGAGCGACCAGCAATATCAGTGCTACGGAGTAGTACCTGGGTAGATGCTTTCTGGCCCAGGAGCACTCGCATGCAGTCAGCATTGCCATAGTAGGCGGCACACAGGAGTGGCGTCCGACCGTTGTTGTCATCAGCGAAGAGGTTGGCACCACAGCGGATCAGCAGCTCGCATATCTTCTGCTTATTCCCAATTACAGCATACATGAGCGGAGTACGCCCACTGTGGTCAGTACACTCGATGCCATACGCCGGTATTAGCTGCCTGGACAGAAGAAACAATGTATAAACCAACCAACCAACACATGTGCATTCACACACACAGACACACACGCGCGCGCGCGCGCACGCACGCACACACACAAGCAGCAACCATTGTCACTCATCCACATATTTTTTTCTTACTGTGGTTCAGGGGTGTATCAGCCTTGCTGGGCTAGCTTGTGCCATGAGGTCACGGCAGCGACAACAGATACATTAAAGATATTGATCCAGTTTCGTCTGTTTCACCTGATGTAGACCATTCAGACAACACGCCTATTGTGTATGACATGTCTGAGTAATGCATGTGAGTACGTTGGGATCAGGAGTGCATTGTTGAACATCCCACACAGCCATGCCCAGGTGGTTGTGTGGGGTGTTCATTTAGGAACTAGACTACGTTGCTACATTTGCATCTTGATTTACATCTATTTAGCACGTCATGGTGCCTAACCAAGTGTACCCAACGTGCCAATACAAGGAAGTGGGGGAGGCATGCATCTGACCAGACCTCGTGTTCCACCAGAAGGCACCCCTGTCTACAAGGACTGGTGCCGTGGTGTTCAGTGTGCCATGGAGTAAACACAGGTACTACTGTAGTTATGTGCACCACACTATTTCTTACTTTACAGCTGATCGGTCTCCCTTTGCAGCAGCTGCGTGTAGCGCATTGCTGCCAGCATCTTCTTCCAACATGCCATCCGGAGATTCGCGCTGCGGAGATGCTGCAACTGGGTATGAGAAGCCATCGGTGGAGAAGGCACCACTTGCAGACGTCTGCGGTCGTGATGTTAGTGCAGCATCACTGCTGGCAGAGTAATGAGACAGCTCACTGGATGGTCGTGGCTCAGGTGAATGTGGCGGCATAGTGGCATCATCGGTCTCCGGCGTGAATGTGTAGAAACAGTGATCAGCAGCCTGAAAGCCCAGAGACTGCTCCGTACTTGCAATAACACGCAGCTTGATGAAACGATTGCCAATTTCCTCGGCAGCCTCAATCGTGTCAACTCCTTGCATGTGGTGAGTGAACCACATTGCAGCGTCAGCTCCAGAGAAACAGGGGCCATGCGTTGCATGAATGCACAGGCGAATACCGGTCTCAGGATGTCGCAGGGCACGGATGTAGTCGTCCAGCTCAAATCTGGTCGGACTAATGGGCTCGGGTTTATTTGAAACCCAGGTGTTGTGCAGGACGCCAGAGGACTGGCGGCGAGTGGCCCACTGCTGTTGTCGACCACCATCAGTCCGATCAAATACCACTCCTTCGGACATGTCATCTCTGTAGTCACCAGCAACTTCACCCACAGTTGCCGATGTCCTACTTGCCATCTGCTCACGTTCACGGTCGATCTCCTCCTGTTTCTTAGCGAGAAGCTCCCGCGCTCTGGCAAGTTCCTGACGTTCTTGCTCTACACTCTGCACTTTCTGGATGTACTCTTTATGAAGCTCTTCTTGCTTCTTGCGCACGGCAACTTGAAACTCCTCGGTGTCCTCTGCACGTGAAGCGTCCGCAGCATGAGTGCCACCCACCACCAGCATGCCTTCCAGTGCACTGATCCTCTCTTCCAAGGACTTCTTTTCATTTGCATACTTCTCAACCTCCTGCTCGCGCTTCTCCAGCTCACTCATAACAGCCTCCTTCTCGCGGAACACCTGGCAACAAGGCAACAACACAAACTGTTTATCAGATCCCATCCCGTCAACACATCGTTTTTATGTACATGTACCGTAAAATCCCGCCAGAGCGCCCCTACCTCCTCGACGCTTCAGGTGGGGAGGGGCGGATGGGCGAGTCCTACTTGCCGCATTCAGTGCTACATGAAAAAGTACTCACCCTACGAAAACTGTTCGTGCATCTCGTACACCGACCAAAGGTCAAGAGCCAGGAGTCGTACAGACCCGACAAAACGCAGGGTTTGTGTGATCCCTGGTCAAGAGGGTGGGCACTATTTCCAACGGGGTTGAGCACGCGTCTGCAGTACAGAACGGCATCACAGATTGCGACAGAGTCATACGAGGATACAATCAATCACGTCCCTGACAAGAAGTCAGGGAGGGGCGGATGGGAGAGACGGGGCGCTCTGGCGGGATTTTACGGTACATGTATTCTGAAGGGTATACAGTAACCCTTGTGAATAACAACAACTCACTCGTGAATAGCCACATCAACTTAATAAGACCTAGTGACCATTGCCATTGGGCTGCATGCCACAGCCTCACGAGGAATGATAACTCTCGAATAATGGCACGTTTCTTATGCATGATCAAGGCATTATTCACGAGGTTGGCTGTACTCCGCGGGTAGAACTTCAGTGATAAGAACGGTGGTCAAGACCCGAGCATAGATGGTGGGTGGTCAAATGGCCAGTTGAGTGGTCTTGGCAACGCTCTTATGTGTATACGCAGTGTCTTTTGCTCCCAAGTACCAGTGGTATGACCGTATGTGCGTACATGTAACACCCTTGGAAAGCATAGATATCTGATAATGATAATTACATTCCAACTCACCTCAGCCCATTTGCTTTCAACACGCTCCAGCTCGCTGCGATCTACAAGCTGCCCACCTTCCCTTTGCTCTTGGAGAGCTCTCTGAAGACGCTTGATCTCTTTCTCATACTTGGAAAGCAGAGCTTGATCGGTCATGTCCTGATTGACCATGGCATAATTCTTCACCTTCTTTGCCCTGTTTGCAAAGTTCAGAGTGTTGACTGATTCGGAGTACGACGATGATGCAGGTGTGATAGTCGTAATCAGAGTGGTTTTGCAGTTGCCACCTAACGAGTCCTGGAGCAACTGGGTTAGCTGAGAATCACGATACGGCACATGCTTGCGGCTCTGCGTTGTCAGAGCTAGGATGACCTTGCCGAAAGCGGACAGGGACGAATTGATATTCTTTGTCTCCTCGAGGCGCACGCCTGTCACACCAGTTGTCTTCAGGCGCTCTGAACCAGCCAAATCCACCAAATTCAGCTTCCCAATCGTAACCGAATTGCTGCCTTTCTTGGATGCATCCATGTGTGCTCGCTCCACAATGATACTGAAGACGGCATGACTGCGACTTGATGCTACATTCATGTTGGTCTGCGCTGTCGTTCTCATAGCACCACCCTGTACCAAGAGGTTGGCAACATCCGATGGTGTTCTTACCACGTGCTCACTTAGACCTTGCACAAATATGCCGCCAGCCGCGGTGCGACGAATCTTCAACGCCTTGTCAATGGCTGGACCTATGCTAGCGGCACCCTTGCGCTTGGTCGAATGGAGCAGATCTATGAGCTTTTCGTTGTAGATCTGAAGGAATGACACTCTAACCAAATAGCGACTGTGAGCATCGGCCTTGTTCTCGATATGACTGAAGATCTGATCGCTAGCACGGGGAATAATACCCTTCTGATCACCTTTACCTCCTTCCACGGTGTGAGTCTTGCCTGTACCTGTCTGTCCATAACAGATTATACTGCCATTGTAACCTTCCAGAATGCTATCCACTACCGGAGCCACACCGCTCGTGTACAGCTCCTCCTGACCCACTGATGGATCGTAGATTTTATCGAAGCTGAAGGAATGCTGGTTGGCAGTGGTGGCAGCTGCAGCTGATGTTGTGAAGCTGGTCGGTGCTTCGTCGTCATCTTCGTCCCAGCCAGAGGACGGTTGACGAATGGTGAGGCTTGTGTTCGAATCGAATGATACTGTGAGTCGCGTTCCTCTGTCCGACACCCTTTCTCGTTCGATCAAGGGCCGTACGCGGACAGCTACCTTGAAATTCTTGTTGCCAGAGCCTGGTTTGCCAGTGTCGAAGAGGCTTGCAACGGGCAGTTTGTCAGGGGGTGGCGCCTTCTTCAATGGTGCCAGTTGGCTAGCCGGGTTTCTGACGGGCACGTTGAGGATGGCCTCCAGATCTGGTTCTGGGCCACCACTGCCGATACCGACATCGCGGAGAGAGAGCGTCGATACGTCTAGTCCGTCACTCATACCGTCTCGCTTCGCCAGTTGCCCGCACACAGGTGTGCACAATCAGCTGCTGTGTAGCGGCAAATCACTGTTCAGTCACAAGAAGCAAAAGGCGGTTTTCCGCGCTGATCTCCGAAAACTGAACGCGGCCAGCGAAGCATACCGTTTTCCAGACACAACGAAGAGCTTTGTTAGACTTGAAGACCTTGTCCAGGGCTTGTGTTACCTCTCCAGCTCCGTCTCTCTAGACTGCACACTAACTTGAGATTGGATGCTTGAGCCTACATGCGCAGCTGCTGTTGAACTCTGACGTTACTGTAAAAAGTAAGTTAGTTGAGTGAAGAAGCAGGCCAGGCAACATTTCAAGTGCACATGGCGACACACTGTCATGATGCATGCACAACTTTTACTCCAGTCCGAGGCTGACATATCGACATGACCGGCGACGACAATACGTTTTGCGAGAGCTTCGGACCAAGATTGGCAAGAACTGCCAGGTAACTGGTTAGTGAGTCAGTCACCCGACCCACATCCGTACCAACGACTCCCAGCTCACTCTCTTGCCTAGCTTGGCAAGTACCGCTGTATCAGTGTATGTCATTGTCGGTATGTACCGACTCCGTGTACTGACAGTAAACCACACTGAGCACCTGGTCCCACACACATGATCTCTTCCAAGTCTTTGGCACAAGAATACCCACTACCTATCTTTATGACAGACAGAGTGAGACTCAGTGCATTTGTAAAATAATTTAATTGCAGATGTACCACTAGTTTGCGCACAGCGGCAGCCACTTGTACCGGTACTTGCAGATCTAGCGGCGGGGGTTGACCTTGGTTGACATCAGACCCTGTACAGATGTCCTGCAAATCAGAGACGACACCACAATACTCAATAGTAGATCTACAAAGTACAATGCCTCCATCGTCTGTGGTTTGAGGCCTCTGGCTAGCTTACAAGTTAGTAGTTCAGTAATTTTTGAACAATGCGTGGTCCTGGACCTGCACTGATCTTTCGTAAGTTTCATGGCCTTATAGCTGTAGCTATATAATTATAGCCTAGACAGGACCCAAACAATGTTATGTTGCTTGCTACATCCCTACTGAGTACTGTACTGGTTATCTCTTGCTTGAGCCTATGCCTGTGTACAGGGTGTATCACTGTATGTCCACACCGACTTGTTCAAGTATTAGTTGTTGGTTAAAACGAGTCCATGAGTCATCATGAACAGTACATTGTACTGTTGTCCATACATGTATACTGCATGCAAGTGTGGGTACCGGGTACAATCAGTTGAAAACAATAATTATTATTGTTAGCCTTTATACAACATGTAGATATAATAGTGTTACAGTCGTCCCTCTCTAATCCGGCACCTTTTGCAACGGCATTTTCTGCTGGATAAACAAGGGCGCTGGATTATCAAATCCTGCCCTCCAACCCGACCCACCTGTTAACATACATGTTTGTGTCGTACGTCAATAGGATATTCCCAAGTGTATGTTACAGGTGTTGTGTACAGGTATGTTACAATGCTCCCTGACAGTATGCGATGTACAACTGCTGGATTAGAAAATCGAAAATCCGTTTTGCCAGAAACTGTGCTGGTTGGCAAGGGTGCTGGATGAACAAGTGCCGGATTAGAGAGGGACGGCTGTATAATGCAGCTGCATGGCCGTAGCACCCAGACCAGCGGATCACCGGCTAGTCCTGCCGGACCCAATTTCGGAAAAAAAGTTGACCTGCCTATAAAGTGCAAAACGGGTTTTTCGTCAATAATGTTCATTTCTGGTGAATTATTCCATTTGGCCGGATCACCTGATATCCCCCCGCTGTGACGGCCTTCAGTGACTCACTGACTGCAGCACTAGTAACACAACAAGGTAACGTTATCATGGTTATGATGATGACAGCATAGCACAAGGCCAAGGACACGCATACCTGGCAAACTATCAAGCAAGGCTTACATTATGGGCGAATCGTTTTTACTCCAATCCAAATTAGCAACAGCAAGTGAGGAAGGTGAACAAAGTCGAAAGAGAAAGAAATAGAGATAGACACTTTAAAACGGTTCACTCAATAAAGTAAATTGGTAATGTCCTCTCAGCACCGCAGTTGGTCCTATTGATTGCTATAAATGAGGAAAGATTGCATTTTCAAAGCTCAAGGGCTCATCCTTTTCTGGATGAACTGTCGAGTCAAGTGCAATTTACGAATGTTCAATATCCTACAGCGACCAGCACTGAGAAGTACATTTTTACCATGCACCTAAGTTACATCCAACCGGAAACATGGAAAGGAAAACTCAACACTACATTGGATGGATCGGACAGCGTTACTGACTTGGGTTATTTTTAGTAGTTACAAGTAAGCACGTGGATCAGCACAAACTTAAAATCCCCGGATGGTCCAGAACCTTGTCAGCAGAATCAAATGGCAGCTATTCCGATACCAGTGTCATGTAGGATGACAGGATTTCTTCTCCAGCAGATATATCACGAGATGCAACGAGCCCGACAATTCTCACCCAAACTCTGCAAGCACAGCGCAGAGACACGGTATGCATTAGGCACATGGTGAGCAGCACTACTATTCCACTTCTGCAGCCCATTCATCAACACATGTTTACACCATATTCATAACCTAGTCTGCAACACGAATGTGTCGATTGATTGCAAGGCTTGCACAAGGCTCATCACAGTTGTTGTTCTAGAACATATTCACTCCATCGACAAGTTAACTTTAAAAAGTTAACTTGTCGATGGAGTGAATATGCTCGTGAAAGCTGCAGTTGTGGACATTGAAAAAAGGTCGAGTCATGGTGAAGAGTGTTTAGTACAAGTCCTTAAAAATTTTAAGCTGTTGATGTGTACCAGGTGCACACACAATGGCCAGCGATATTATTTCTTTCAGGCATATCCGGCTAGGCAGAATTGCACACAACATGACAAGAACGTGCAAATCTTACCTTGTCATGTCCGTCTCTTCACCAGGTGAACAGCATAGTGGCTCGTAATTGAGGTTTGGAATGTAGCGGCGGTGCGCCGGAGGAAATTTCACGAGCAAGTCAGCCTCTTCGTATGACACATTTGCTGGGTTATCTGGAACCGGTCACAAGAGAAAAGAGGATATAGATGACTTGAAAATAACGCATCAGAGATACTTTGAAGCGACTGGCACCATAGCTGCTTTCCTTTGAAGCACTTAAAGAAGTGTTTGTACTTAGAAGTAGACCCGAACCATATGGACCCAATTTGAAGAAGCAGCCAAGAAGACACTACATGTACTCCGTGTAGTGGTATAAACGTATCACTCTCTCACCTTTAGTTCCGTTATTCACAATTTGCCCTATAGACAGGGGATTAATGGTGTATGCTGTCAGCCAACTACTGTCTGCAAGAAAATCAGGGCCTAATCGATCACGATGCCAGCATGATCTGTAGTTGTAGAAAAAGAAGAACACCGTGTCTTGATCCAAGAAAGCTGTGGTATATCATTAGAGAGATCGAACACCATCCTATTGGTAGGACCCAAGAAATTGCTAAGCAAAAGTGCTCTCGGTTGGGAATTTTCCCCAAAAAAATTGTTGGGATGAGGTTTTTGTAAGGCAAAGTAATGGTGCAAAATGCAAGACTACCGGTATGTCCAGTGCACTGCATATGTGGAATTGTTAACAATCATCAAAATGGCTGCCCATGCTCCGGTAGCCGCACTAGCAACTACGTCCCAGGTGAATTTTGGCCATGGCATATCGATCATGATGAGGACATAAGGTCTTTCTCAGCTTGCCATGACAGTGGAGGGTGCAAAATTCCACGCTCCACTTTTGCTGTCGCCATGGGCTGTTGCCATGGAATTTCATAATAATGTCTTATACAATCACCTCCAAAATTTGTGTGCAGTACTGGATAGAGAGTACCGGCAGTTGCACACTCTCGGGGTGATGAACTCTTGATCGCACCAATTGAGTATACTTCAAGAAGTAATACCATAATGTTCTTGTCGAAGAGGGTGAGTTGAAAGGGAATAACCAACGCGTTCTTACCTAAAAATGGATGTCGAGAGGCGAGACAGGCTTCCATCCACTAGTACACCATCGACACAACGCAGGATGAAAGGATTCCCGAGGGATTGGAAGAAAATCGGTTGAAAGGACTGATAAACCGTTCCTAATACACAGCACGACAGCCAGGCCGGTGAGCGGTGGAGCCAATTTCCGCCGATGAAAGTGAAATGTGAACAAACAATGACTTTCATGTACAGCAGGGCCTGCTGGAGAGCCGGGTCAGCCGGGTCACGCGCCCGGCTGGGGAACTGCACAACCTGGCTGAACAGATAACACCGGGTCCAGTCTGACCTGGCTGAAAAATGTCTCAAACTGACAATGGATTCCTAAAATACCGGTATTTTACGACTCGCGGACCCCATCTGTTGCAAATCTAGCGCAATCGTAGTCAGTCCACGGCCACAAGCGACAGAAACTCGGCTACAGTGTAGGGTCAACTGGGGTCAACTGGTTCGAGCGCGATCTCGCCAGCGGCGAGCAGGAAGTCAGGACATTCAAAGTCGATGGGGGCAGGCAGTCAAAAGCGGCGCGAAGAGAAAAAGAACTCACGCTTTGTCGTTTACCTTCTACGTTTGCGGACTTTGATAGTTCGCCTTGTTCTCTAAAATTTCCGATTTCCGGTAATAAATTCGCCTTTCTGTTTTCCTGCGTTTTGAGCAGGCTTTTTGGTTGTTTTTCTGCCGGATGATCTGACCCGGCTTGACCCGGCTGGCCTGCATGCGCCAGGTACACTTTGACCGGGCTGTGTTGAATGTCTAGAGCAGGCCCTGGTACAGGTAGAATAGCGGTCGTGTGGTTTAGTGCCACCCTGTACTTTGAAGGCAACACGAGCAAATTCCCATATTAAGCTAACACAAGCACCGGATGAACATGCCAACAAATCCTGGGCAAGGTACAGCACTTAGAGGCAACCTCAACGCACAACATACCTGGGTACATAGCAACTAGCTGGCCTTTGCGAATGATACCATCATTCAGGAACACTCCGCGGCCAGCGTTCGCTAACGAGCTCTGTCGAACGGCCAACGCAAAGCCGCGACAAAATTGAATCACTGGTCGTGACCGATGGTAGAGAGCACAGCCTGGGCCATATTTTCCATGGCCTGACATGCGATGTCGGCAGCCAGAATCGCCGCATTGGTTAGGACACTGATGGTAACTGTCTTTCTCAATCTTCTCCAGCATAGAGCACACAGTTGATACTTCGTCAACGATGCTGGACGCAATGACTAAGCGCTCATCTACGGACTGATTGGTCCGCCTGACGGCTCTGGGGGCAATAAAACATGATAGCCAACCAGTCTTCAGGATAACAGAAGGAAGACCTTTACACTAGTATTGGCAGCATTGGCAGAGGACAAGCGCTAAGCCAGTGACAGTGAGGTAACTCTACCGTCATGTATAGTGCTGCTCAATGAAATCTGATCAAGCGAGTCTCTGCCACGCTGGGAGCTGTGCAGCCCTAGCCTAGTGGCCTGCGAACACTGGAAGGTTCTGCTGGTGCAGGGCGCAACTCAAGCTCACGCGGTCGGATTTCATTGAGCAGCACTGTACATTGTGAACTGATGTGTACCCGTTGTGTTTGCATTTATCCACAAGCTTCTGTAGGAGTTGCAATGACGATTCAAACTCAAAGAGACCAAGTTCCTCTGGCTTCGCAGAGTGAAGATGATCGAAGGATATTTACGAAGGAGAGTGGTGCATGGTGAAACGGTGCTGAAATATGTGTTTTTTTTTACTTTGTTATAACTTCACAAAATCCAAACGGGAATTTATTCCCAACAACAAGGTAGCAAAGAGGGTGTGTGTGGGTGGGTGTGTGTATGGGGGGGGGGGGGGGGGGGGGGGGGAGGACTGGCATAGCAGAACAGTGTACATAGCCTAGTTGGGCACAACTTGCAACTGGGTCTTACTGAGATGTCCAGTTTGCAAGCAGCCATGGAACAAAGCGGTGTCGATAGCTCCTCCATGACATCACTCCCCGCTAATAAGACACATCAGCACTATCCACGCAGCCGCTAGCAACTAGTGAATTGGCTGAGGACATCAACAAAAAAGGAAAGGACGAAACAACCATGGCAAACACTGTACTTACTCGAGTAGACGCCCCTCTTGAATAATAGCCCCCTTGCAATGACTGTTTAAAATGAATAGAAGCCCCTCTCGAATAGAAAGGAGGACTGCTATTCGCGGAGCATGGGGTGACCAGGCAGTGCCATGTTCGGTAAGATCAAGTGCGTCCAAAATATCACATGTATGTGCATGCATACCGGTACATGCATGTATCCAGGTCGATGCAGTGCATGTGAACTAACCCAAGGTCGAGTGGCATAGCAAATTAAAAGTTTAGGGATTTGATTGGAATACCGGTATGTATCGAAACAAAGGCCCTCTCGAACAGAAGCCCCTCTTAAATAGAAGCCTCCTCAAAATTGGCATTGGATTCGAGTGAGTATGGCAGGAGTACATGTACATGACTCAGTGACATGTGTACAGTGTGCATATGCATTCGTGACTAATGATATTCTGTGGAATGAAAGGGTCTCCCGCGCACAAAATGCTGGTAGGTTGTGGAAGATGTGAATGTCGCCCCAGCAGATGACATTT
The DNA here is from genome assembly GCF_964019385.1 of Sycon ciliatum. Classification (NCBI taxonomy): domain Eukaryota; kingdom Metazoa; phylum Porifera; class Calcarea; order Leucosolenida; family Sycettidae; genus Sycon; species Sycon ciliatum. The sequence continues at coordinate 85,734,124 of NC_088643.1, forward strand.
TGAGCGGCTAAGTCACGTTTAGAGAATGGCGGACGTCTCTATTCCAAGGGTGTTTTACCTAGTACAAGGCCTGAGCATTGGGGCAACAACAACAACAAAAAAGATAGCGAGACTGTGTCTATGCCGACTGCAAAACACTCCACAATAATTCACGGTGGAGTGTTTTGCTGTCGGCATAGACACAGTCTCGCTATCTCCATAGGTGCGTTCCATCAATTATTGATGGAACGCACCTATGGCATTCTGCTTAGAATGACAAGAGACCTATCGCAGCCTACCCGCCAAACACAAGTCAGTCAAGAACACACCTGCTACGCGCTCCGCCTGACTTACATCCTAGTGTCCATTCACCTGCCTTGGCAACAGAACATGGCACAAGCGTAAACAACAGTAATCTGCATGTGAGCCAGGCAGCAGCTACTAACGTTACTAGCAACAATGCTAAGCTAAAGTCCCTGACAGCGTGACTGTCATGACCGATGGTCATGCCCTTCACCATGGCTACGCTGCCCAGGAGGGGCCTAAACAAGGCTACTAACTTAATACTAGTACATGACTATTCACTCCACATGTAGTCATGTACTCGCCGCAGTACCAGTGCACTCCACATGCAGTCATGTACTCGCCGCAGTACCAGTGCACTCCACATGCAGCCATGTACTCGCCGCAGTACCAGTGCACTCCACATGCAGTCATGTACTCGCCGCAGTACCAGTGCACTCCACATGCAGCCATGTACTCGCCGCAGTACCAGTGCACTCCACATGCAGTCATGTACTCGCCGCAGTACCAGTGCAGCTGCACGCGCACACTACAATGTAGTAAGCGATCAACACATGAGCAGTCTTACACTGTCTGTGGCTGTATGCGGCTCTCAGCTCTCTCGCTCCGCACATACCAGCCGGTCTGCGTTACATGTATGGTCCAATAGCTAGCAGTCAAACGATCCCGCATGGCCATCATGGACACACACACACGTGCACGAGCACACACACACGTGCACGAGCACACACACAGATACGCAAAAGCGCTGTGGGCCCTGGTTAGCGCCAGACGCTACTTGTGACATCTTATGCATATGAGCAAGAGTACATAACCCCCCAGAGTGTGCAACGCCGATCCAGCTCTGTGTAGGGTCTTGGTCGAGCGGAATCGGATCTTCTGATGTCATGCGTACACTTCACACCAGCGCAAGGCCGGTCTCGAGGCAGGGCACCATTGTTTTTGATCCAAGAGTACCCGCGAGTCCCCGGGTTCCCCTCAGATGTGTACGGTATTATGACGCAAAGATCCGATTCCGCTCGACCAAGACCCTATGCAGAGCTGGATCAGGCGTTGCACACTCTAGGGGGTTATGTACTCTTGATATGAGATAGCGGTAGTGATTTCGGCGATAATTTTGTAGGACTGGTGTGGGGTGCGGGCAGCTGGGAGCGGACATCTGTCTTATGCATCATATTCTGGCAACTTTTCTCATGCCGGCATGCACATGTACCTATAAATAATAATTTCAAATGATTGGACACTAGAATAAGTTATACTAGTACTTCGAAGTATCAGCTACGCACACATCGAATAACTGATTTTATGTCACGGTCGTGGAAATGGGCCTAACAATTAATTGTGTTTTCTAGATTGCAGTATTTTACTTACTTTTTACTATGCGTGCAGGAGCTTGCTGAAGCTGTTCTAAATAGTACTGTCATCCCAAGCCGAGGGTTACCATGGTGTACTGTGGCCTACGGAGCAATTAGAGTGTATGTCCAAAGCAGGGAGTACGACTAGTACGAGTACACTGTGGTTCAAAGTATCTCGGTTGTGCTAGCGTTGCGATGTAGCAACGCTGAGTACAATAGCCAATATCAACGACAAGCATGAATGACTGCTATAACACAGCAAACTGTACTTTTCTTGTTCCCTACAAACATCACCGGGCCTTGGACTAACTAGCTGTGCCTGGTATACGAAAAAGTGCGAGCTCTAAATACTAATACCGGTAGACTAGCAATAGTGCCAGTGGTGAGTTCCGGTAGTACAGTGGTGAGAGATTTTTTCTTCAGACTTTTCACGTTTGCAGTGCTGCCAAAATATTTTCGCCCAAAACCGGACACCCTTTTTTACCGCTAGCGATACACCATGATACACCGCCCATGCATGATCCACTGTGTGTCGTCTCGTATACCTCGAGTACGAGTACGTAGAGCTCCTAGATCCTGCATTCAGCGTGGGCAGCTAGCTCCGCCGTTGCTATAGCGCCTACACAAAATTAATCATGACAGTCATAACGATTAGTAAATCGCTCAGCCAGCTCAGGTCATCATGGTCATTCAGATCAGACTCATCACATCACGATCGCATATCGAGCTCATGCATAGTCGTAGCAAGAGTGGTTTAATATGTACTCTTGATAGTAGTCTACGTAATGATCTGATGTGTAGCTAGCTCAGCCTACAAGTACAACTGCCCACGCGTAGATCTACGCTGAATCATCTCCACCAGGGAGTCGTATTTTACGACTCCCTGATCTCCACATAATTATAGTCATTTCATGTTTTTGCTGTATTAAAAAAGTCGACAAAACAACACATTTTTCTTCAAAATGTGAGCAAGTGACAATAGCTCATGCTCAGGAGGATCATCGTTTGCTCGCTTTTTGACTCTCAACCAGCTTCTCATTCCGCCAGACCAATGGTTGCTGTAGGTGCTCACACTCGATTCTAAGATCAGGCGAACGGGCTAGCTGCCAGATTCTCAAACCGTAAGGGACAGATGCAAGTAAACTGTCAGGTATTCGCTGTAACTTCTCAGCAGTCATCCCTACAAAATTTTCTTCTCTTTTCATTTTCAATCAACTAAGTTACTTCCGCATCATCCACCCACCTAGAGAATCTGGGCTGTTACTTTCAAGTCCTACCCTGCTAAATTCTAGCAGTGTCGTTACTTGCTGTTCATACATGCACAACCGTCTTTCAGGAACCTACCAATACATCTCCAGGAAACGCATAAAAATGTTTGTGTCACAGCCACAACCCGTTTAGACCTAACTATAGGCGCCTTGTTGCTTCTCACAGGAGTGACAGGGCTACACGGCATCTATGGAGGCTACTCTTGTATCGCGTGGTGACTTTCGAGGACACCTGGAAGATCGATTCACCGAACGCTGTCCAGACTATGCTGAGGTGAGAATTGTGTAATTTTCCATGCATTCCAGTACAAAATGTCACTCTCACTGGCTGTGGATAGTATAGTTGGTGAATGTTACAGGTATTCTAAAATCAATCTACATGACGGTACATAGTATGGCAAGTCGAATTTTATTTTGTGTACAGTAAGTAGACATGCATTACACTGTATATACTGTATATACTGTATAGTGTAAGACGGCATAACGGTATACGGTAATTGTTCCTATGGATAAAACAAGAATACCAGAACCCGCCTTTGAAAGAGCCTTGTTTGACTGGCCACTTGGCAGTTGCATTATAGAGGAGTCCTTCAGACAATATTCAGGCTCTATGTACAGTTACATGTCGTAAGTGTCCAGTGGTCAGTCATCCGGCACGTCGCCGGTTACCAACAGCGCACTGACAGCTCATATACTGTATACTTTCAGTACTGCTTCAAGTAATTGTGGACAGTGAGCATCATGAACGTTGTTGTTGTGTAACATCACGTACAAGTTATGTAGATTTGGAGCACGACAACTACTCCAGCATGATACTAGTAAGAGAGCATCAAACAAATACATGTAAGATCATGCTCTACAGTGCATTTGATGCGTGAACAGTCAACACAAGATGTTGCTGCAGTTATCAGAATACCCATTTATCCAACAGCGTCCAGTTCTGAGGGTGCTGGATAACTGACACACAATGACACTCCTGTGAGTCCGCACCTCCCAGTTTTATTGAGAACTAGCATACTTGACTTGGCCTTGTCAAGGACAGCAGTTGCCCTGAGGCGAGTTCTAGCTAGCGTGTTGCCGTTACATGCATACTGAATGATAGCCGGAAAAACACACTTGCACACACACTTGCATGCACGCACACACACACACACACAGAACAGAACAGGTTTACTCGTATGTCACATGACCACCAACTTAGAAACAAACAGCTGGAGCATACAACGCTGAGCATTCAATGCGCACAAAACGCTGTATGTCCATCGCACCCTGATTGCTCCAGTGTGATGGCTGTAATCAAGAGTACATGAAAACCAGAGTGTGCAGCTTGGGGCCTTTTCTGCTATGGGTGTCTGTCACGGCGAAATTCCGTGATTACATCATATTTGGCCCAGATCTGAGGCGGGAAGTGGCGTAGTGCGTACAACTGAGCTGCAGTTGTGCAGAAAGAGACCTGCTTGAATCCTGCTTGTACGCACTACATCACTAAAATGATGTAATCACGGAATTTCGCCGTGACAGCAACCCATCCGAGCTGCACACTCTGGTTTTCATGTACTCTTGCTGTAATTCACAAGACTTCACCATGGAAAATGTCACAGTACTTTTTGGCCATTTCACCACCACTGTGACTGTATTGTTGCTGACTCAAACTTTGCTGTAGTAATGTGTACATGATTATAAATTGTCACTGGTGTACTTGCCATAAAGTAACTCAACTTACTTTATGGTTGATAAATATGATGGTAAAGACACACCTGGCAATATGGCGGTAAACACACGCCTGCCCACACACGCTCTCTGTTGTAGTTGTATCAGTGATGGTGATCACCACTATTGTACTTCAAGGATTGCCAGTGGAACTATTTTTGGTTTTGCCCGTGCAAGAGGCTTTTTGGGATACTCCATCAAAGTCTGTGAGTTGTAGTCTGTGAGTTGTAGTCTGTGAGTTGTAGTCTGTGAGTTGTAGTCTGTGAGTTGTAGTCTGTGAGTTGTAGTCTGTGAGTTGTAGTCTGTGAGTTGTAGTCTGTGAGTTGTAGTCTGTGAGTTGTAGTCTGTGAGTTGTAGTCTGTGAGTTGTAGGCGGTGTTTACATGAGGCGTTTCAACCCGGGTTGAGTTCGACCCGGGTCAGATTTCAACCCGCCATGTGCACAAAATGAATGGCGCGTTTACATGACGCATTGCGCTTGACCCGGGTTGAAATTTCGCCCCGGGTTGATTTCAACCCTCCCCCCAAGGGGAGGGTTGAAATCAACCCGGGTCAAGAAAATCGTACAAACGTACTTCTGTGCGTATCTCGCGCCAGGTTTGAACAGTACTGCAGATGCAAATTTCGCGCGAACGGATTCACGTGACCATACAGGACTGTAGAAGTGGACTTTTGGCGGCATGTCAGTATTTGACCCGGGTCAACTGTCTTCATGTAAACGCTCACCTCTTTTGTCTGTCGTACAGACTTTCAACCCGGGCTGAACTCGACCCGGGTTGAAATTTCTCATGTAAACACAGACGTATTCTGTGAGTTGTAGTCTGTGAGTTGTAGTTTGTGCCGTTCTTCTTTTAATGTGCTACGATCTTCGGGTACTGTAAAACCGGAAAGTTTAACGACCAAAAAGTTTAACGTTTTTGTAATTTTGGCATGATAACGTGCCGAAAGATTAGTGATGGCTACCTGGCCACCCAGAACATGCATCGATGTATGCGCATCTTTACCCAGACATCTTGAACCGGGTTTGGGATAACGTTTCTTCAAATAACGAAAAAGAATTGGTCGTTAAAACGTTAGACTTTCCGGTTTTACAGTACTTGGTGAAATCCTAGCCTGTTCTGTGCCCACTAGTACTGTGCAGGCTAAACACTGTACACTGTACACCAGCCAGTCTACTAGCCACTCATCACTAATAACTACTGCAGTGCTCAGTACTATTCCTCCAGGACTTGGCTACATGCATGTGCCTACTAGACCTGGTACATACCGTAAAGTCGCGGGTAAAAGCCGGGCTTATAAGCATAAAAGCCGGACTTATAAGCATATAAGCCGCTTTCTGCATCAGGCTTTAATGCAAACCATGCTTATATGCACCACTGATATTTTTGCCAGGCTTCTACGCGCGACACGCGTAGATCTACCACTGACTACCGGTAAGGCGGCAGTTTTACTATGCACCGTACATAGCGCATGCACTCTTGACCTACCCGATCCGCGCTTGCATAGAAGCCAGGCTTATATGCATTTGACCCGTTTGATTTTCAGGCTTCTATCCGCGATGTGCTTGTATGCAAACCCGGCTTTTATCCGCGACTTTACGGTATACATTGCGGACTTGTATGATGAGCGAGAAAAAAACACACCAGCCCCCACTCCGTGTCGCTTCCTAGCTGGTGTTTCAACTGGGTCAGATCTACAATAATAGAGGCTGTTAAGCACAGTACATGTTCAATGAGAAAGGTCACACTTGCTGTGCCGGATTGTGCGGAGTTCCATCCACAGGAACACCTGCACTGGCATGCACGTGTTGGTTCAATGGCGTATTTTATTGTACACGCTGAAGTCACTTCACAGGTAGAAAAATGACAGTGGCTGGGCCGATGGTACTTTACAGTGCATTAGTTATTTATGGTGAATTGCGTTACTCTACATTGTAATGAGATTATAGTCCGCCCTTTAGGCCTTTGTCTGCCCTTCACCTGCTCCGTAATGATTTCATTCGATTTTGTAAGTTGCAGGCGAGTGCAAAGCCAGCATACCTACAGTCCATTCATTGGAAACTGGCACCCTAACTTGTTGGTGTCTCCCGCACATAGTTGTAGATATCATGAAAACAACGTTTAATACATTCTGCATTGTGTGACCCGTGCAATTACTCCTTGCCACATTTCAGGCCACAAAAGTCCAAGAACAGGGAAATAGAAATTCAGCCAGGTTTTGCAAAATTAGGACAGGTATGCCCTGGAAAAATGTATGGAGAAGCAGATCCAAAACCCAGCATTTTGAGATTAAAGTGGATTTTTGATCCTCAATTCGGCCCGAATCCGACTTTAAAAAGCCAGCGGGACTGTTTCCGATGAATGGACTGTAGCAATGTACTGTGAAAGTGGGCATGAAATCTTTAGGTATGAAGTAGGTATAAACAGTCCTTTTTGGATGTATTTTTTGCCCTTTGCAGGTTGGTGAGAAAGTTTTTGAGCGACCTGTTATAGTCCCCTGGCCTCCAGCGGATCTATCCCACCGTCACTCCGGGCACAACCACCATGGTTCAGCCAGTGGTGATGGCAACGCTGGTGCCTTTGACCGTCGTACGCAAGATACATGGTATCGCCGTGACAACAAGTCTCGCTATGATGATCGAAGCTCGGCTAGTAACAGCGGCAGCGGCAGCAATTATCAGAATCGCCGCTATCGCCGTGAGCCATACCGTGATCTGGATGATGTGCGGGAACAGAAAACAAAGTATGAAGAACGGCAAGATGAAGCTGAAGATGTGGCCAACTTCTTGGATAACTACCGTCGCACTATGATGGAGGCCAAGGACCATGAGAAAAAATCTACTGAACCGTCGGGCAAATCTCCAGGAACATCCAAATCTAGTCTAGCTGACACTGGAGCAGCGTCAGCACTGGCTTCTCGGCAGCCTAGTGCTGCTGTTCCTGGTACCTCATCCAAACCGGGCCATTACAACCTTCTTCAGCATGTCTTAGGATCTTCGTCACGGCCCACTAAAACTGCTGAACCTGCCCTAAATGATGCTGCCTTGGCCCCTTACCGGATAAAGCCCGGTGCGAAATCTCCCACTTCTGAAGAGCGGGAGGTTGGCACAAAACACCACCCGCTTCCCCATCAAATACCAGGAGCGTTGGGTAAGAAGCGTGTTCAGCGTGCTGCACAGCTGGCTGCTCGCAATGGTTCTGAGGGATCGGAAAAAGGCGGGCAGAAAAAGGTGAGCGCTGCTGCAGTTGAACGCTCGCGGAAAGCTATCAGGGATGCTGTCCAAGCGGCTGGCGGGAAAGCAGCGGCTGGGTCTGGCACTGCTAGCTTAGCCAAGCATATTAGCGGTGTATCCTCACCACAGAAAACACCTCGCAGTCATGGTACGGTTAGTCCTGTCAAGGCCAGTCCCAAGGCCAGTCCTGTCAGCTCTCGTAGAGCATCGGCTTCGTCTCCGCACAAGGTGTCCTCGCCGGGTCAGAATTCTCCCGGCCAGCTGAGATCAGAGTTGATGATAGATGAGTCCAGGATTGTGCTGCGCGTCGCCGGTATGAGTTCTCCTGCGAAGATATCCCCTACTGTAACGCGGTCACCTCCAGAAATGGAGACTGTCCCTCCTCCTGTTATTACTTCAGAGCCACCACTGAAACTCAGCATTCGTCTTCCACCTCCACCGCCTGAGTTTGGCAATGACACCAACAGTGCTTCAGAAAAGGTCAAGAAACACCACAAGAAACACAAGAAGCACAAGCGCCACCATGATTCGTTGGAGATGGCACCAGCCGGGAAGAAAGCCAAGCTTCACTAGCTGTACTGTATGGTGTCGCCTTGCCAGGCATGTTACCTGCACTACCTCACCTTACTGATGATTTACTCAGGGTCTTTGTGTGTGTGTGTGTGTGTGTGTGTGTGTGTGTGTGTGTGTGTGTGTGTGTGTGTGTGTGTGTGTGTGTGTTTGCCAGTGTTGTTGTCAGTTCGTGTTTTCTCTAGTGTTGTTTTCTGTGCTAGACAAAGCCTCATTTTTCATGTCTTTAACGTTATTTACTTCGTGCTGAATTTATCATGCTTTTTATTCTTACGCTGATTGAAGAAACTTAACCTCCGAAATACCCTGACTATAAGTTTGTTGGAGCTGATATAGCTCACAATCGTCTTGTCTCATGAAATCTAGCAAAGCTTAGCTCTCACGCCCACGAAAAACATGCTGATATTTAAGCCTCAGAGTGCCACTCTGTCTTCATAGTTCTGATTGCATATCTCTGTTTTATTTCCATCATTCTCCTACCAACAGTTCGATTGGTTGTGTTCGATCTTTAGAACTGACTTTGCCCCTGTGCAGTGTGGATTGTCCTACTGCTGCTGCCACTGGCTGGGCACAGGGTGTTGTAATCCGGGTGGTTTATCCACTTGAAAGGGTCTGTGCAAGGGCTTCACCAAATCGCTGTTCAGTGTGTTTCCACTATGGATTTCGACCGTCATGTTTGTGCTACGCACTCGCGATTTGTTCGCCGATCTCTTTGCAACCTAAGTGATATCGTTCACTGAAGATGCTTTGAGGTGATGTCACATACGCAGGTGATGCATTCGTTTATTTACTACTTGTAAGACCACATGCCATGCACGTAAAACACAAGTGGCTATGGATTTCGATCGTTATGTTTGTGCTACACACTCGCGATTTGTTCGCTGATCTCACTGGCTGCGTTCGATTATGCACTTGAATCGATTCATGCATCAATTCAAGTCGTTCGATTTTCACGTCGTGAGCCCTGGAATCGATTCGGAATCCATTCACCCTAGTCACATGGGGTGATGGGAATAGCGCGAATCGATTCATGAATGGATTCGCGTGCATAATCGAACGCACTCACTGCAACCGAAGTGATATCGTTCACTGAAGGTGCTTTGAGGTAGTGTCACATACACAGGTGATGCACTTGTTTATTTACTACTTGTAGGACCACATGCCGTGCACGTAAAATGCAAGTCATGTACCGATGCGTGTATCCAGCCAAAGTTTAGTGCTGCTCAACAATCGTGAGTTGCACAAGCCGCTGTGAGCAGGTCCAACACTGGGCTGTACTGATGCAGGGTGCATGCTTATCGGCGAAATTGGATTTCATTGAGGGTGCACATGTGAATAAACTACAATGAATAGTAGTAAACACATCGGGCATCTAACTTTAGAGTAGTTTTTATGCTTTGGAGCCAATGGATCATGAAAGAGAATACATTCTGAGTTCAGGTAGAAGTATGAAACTGAAACACTGGAACAAATAACCGGTTTGCAGGCATGGACAAGAAGTGCCCTCAAGACCAGTACATTAATTAAAAAACCCACACAAACTGTGGAATCGAGCATCCATCAATGGCTCAAGAAAAGGAAAAAGAGCAGCCTGCGAAAGAAAGAAAAAATGCTTGTTTCAAGACAAACTCTACCTGGAACCAAGCCGGGTTAGTGTGCATGCAACTCCATGTGATATGCTGGCAGTGCACATGCATGGAGAGAATAGCTGTACCAAAATCACGAGGATTATTGATTTTTAAATTAAAAAAGAAGAAGAAGAAGAAGAAGAAGAAGAAGAAGAAGAAGAAGAAGAAGAAGAAGAAGAAGAAGAAGAAGAAGAAGAAGAAGCAGTAGTTGATTTAGTGTCCACAAGGGAAGGAGCATCAACAATGAGATTATTAGACCTATGCAAGGAAAACGCATGTACCGTTACATGTATAATTATGCTGACCCTGGTTGAGATGATCATGCACAGCACAACACATAGTGGGAAAACAGAGCTGTAGGGATTTTTGAATGAGATGCAGAGATGTGGATTACTGGTGCTCAACAGACAGCATTTCGAACCACTGCCTCATGGCGCTGCCCAGAACGTCAGCCAGTGAGTTGATATCCCGCAAGACAACGTAGAACGGGAAGGGGAAGTCCTCCATGTAACCCGTCACAACAGGCTGAACAAGAGCAAACAATGTAGACAGAGGTGAGCCAATAGATAGAACTACAGTAAGAACAACAGCGGGTTCGGCGACAACAACGACAAGGTGCTACGAGCTGGTAAATAACTAAAACAAGGCGATCAAAAGTAAGTCTTTTCCCTGTTTCAACTCCAATAGAGCTGTCATCAATTTCTTCGTGCAACTATGGCACACATAAACATGACGACAACAGTTCAGTCAGGTGCTGAAGAACGGGTTCAGTCAGGTGCTGAAGAACGGGTTCAGTCAGGTGCTGAAGAACGGGTTCAGTCAGGTGCTGAAGAACGGGTTCAGTCAGGTGCTGAAGAACGGGTTCAGTCAGGTGCTGAAGAACGGGTTCAGTCAGGTGCTGAAGAACGGGTTCAGTCAGGTGCTGAAGAACGGGTTCAGTCAGGTGCTGAAGAACGGGTTCAGTCAGGTGCTGAAGAACTGGATCAGAATCGTAACCTTGCCTGCTCTTATTGTTCATGTAGAATTGAGCCACCATGTTCATAATTATGGTGTCCCGTATCTGATAAAAGTCTAGCCTGTTTGTTCTTCGACGCATCCTTCTCCGGCACCTATTGATGTGACTACATGCAATGGACTGCAGTTTTTGTCTGGTCTCTGGAGGTTATCTACCGTCAGCATTCAATGTGTGCCACAGTAACCATACCAACGACACCATCGCAGCTTGAATACATGATGAGTTATCGCAATAGCATTGCTGAAAGGAACGTTTTGGTCAACTCTGAGAAAAGGTGTCAGGTCGTTGAATGTCTCAGTACTCCTTGTCAGTTTTGTGCCCTGTTGTTGCACTCGCTGACTGTGTATTATCTGGTTACTTTGGTGGACAGCTAGTCATAACTTGTAACGTATTTTTCTTCCTCTTTTTATCCACCATACGGAGAAGTTGGTGGTATATTTGTGATGCCCATTGCATGCCTACCTTGGAGCCTTGAGCAAAGTTGAGTTGCTTGATATCCATGACAGAATCCTGCAGCAGGTGAATGATAGGAAGCGATGTCAGAAACTCAGCACCATTACTGAGCACCATGGCAGGTTAAACTCACTACTAATACATGTACACCAATTTCTAGCACCGATGGAAAAGCAAGAGACCGGTGATGGCACAGAGGAATTACACGCGCGGCGAGTGGCCGCAGCATTGATGTCACTATCTCTCTGTAACTATAGAAAAGGAGCGTTCCATCAACATCTTGCCGCATAGCAGAATGCAATGTACTGACCTTGTTCCCGACATTGTCTAACACGACAAATACAGCGAATATGCCATGTTGGATCAGCGTACGTACAGCTCGCTTCACGGCCTATAGACAGAGAAATACACACAAAAGACCCAGCTCAACACCTAGAAGTTATCTATTGGTACAATATAACTTGATAGCACCGGGGATTGATTAGATTCCAGACTTCATCTCCATACAATAGAATGATGGTGTTGTCAGTCTTTCAGTTTAAATTACAAATATGAAGCTGTCACCTGTGTGGTGGGTACGCGTTTTTGAGCTCCAGTTCTTGAAACCTTTTGGACAGCCCAGCCGGCATTAGGCCGGACTGGAGGTAAGTAGGTAGGTTGTAGCAGTAGTAGTAGTAGTGGCAGCAGTTGCAGTAGTGTAGTTAGGTAGCTAGGTTGTGCACAACGAGAATCTTTGCGCCATGGGTGAGCTCTCAAGTGCGGAGCAGGTGAAGCTACTTTGTAGCATTCCCGGAATACATCACAACGTGGTCAGCCTTGTAGATACTTTGAATGCTTTCGTCAGTGAGGCCAGAAACAACGAAGTACGCCTCCAGCGGAGAGTAGACGAGCTCGCCGGCCTGGTCTTGGATTTAAGGCAAGAAATGAAGTCGTTGAAGGAGTCCGCCATTATGGCAGTCAAGCAACCATTTTCAAAAAGCGAGCTGGGCAAGGAGATCAAGAGTGCAGGTAGTAGTAGTACTACGAGTAAGAGTACCCGTACCAGTAGTCCTGGACAGTCAAAGCCACGCGCAAGTGACAGTGCAAAACTGCCAAACCAGCAGGTAAAACACGTGGGAACCCACACTGAACCCCGTACCCGTAGCGCCGCCACACCCTGGCACGCAACCAAGACAGTGCCCTCTGGGGACACAGAAATGGAGTATTCTGAGTCTGATGCAGGGGATACTGGACTCCTGCCTGTCAGTGTCAAGCCCGTTTTCGGTGCTACTGCTGCCAACGCTGGGCCTAACCAGGACACCCTACCGGCCGCTGCAGGTAGTGTTGAACCTGAAACTGGCAACACAGAGCGAGAGGAAGTGGATGCCATAAATGACGACAGCTGGCAGCTGGTCGCTGCAGCCCCACCAAGACGCCGGAGAGCAGTAGTGTTTGTTGGCAACCTTAGCAGCACCTGCACAATGGAGGGTCTCACGGAGTTTGTGCACCGCCGGTCTGTAGCAGCCACAGGGAACATCATAGACGTCCACTCATGCAATGTACACACGGCAGCTAGCGGCAAAGTATCCGCCAGGGTCACCATCGATGCAGCTTGCCTGGCCACTGTGACCTCTGCCAACTTCTGGCCTCGGCCTCTCTACTGCAGGACATGGAAATTCAATCCACCCAAGAAGAGCAGCGGCAACGACAAGGCCCACAGCAGCAGTGATGGTGGCAGTGGCGACGGCAACGACAATGCCCACAGCAGCAGTGACGGTGGCAGTGGCGACGACAGCAGCGGAAACGACTGTGGCAGTGGCGGCAGCAACAGCAGTGACGGTGGCAGTGGCGACGGCAACGACAATGCCGACAGCAGCAGGGACGATGGCAGTGGCGACGACAGCAGCGGAAACGACTGTGGCAGGAGCGGCAGCAGCAGCCGCCGCAATAGCAGCAGCGACAGTTCTCCCAAACCCGGCGCCGAGTTAACTCGGACCCCTGGGCAGAAGTCACGACCCCACCAGCGTGGTTCTCCCGCTGAAGACCAAGCTGCAAAGCGCGTGGCTCCAGTCAGCAAACAGTGATGTCTGCTGCCAGCCATATACCCCTGCTAAACCCCAATGCTACCCTTCCAGCCTCGAAGGTCCCGGGGCTCCCAAAGAACAACCAACTGCAACAACCTCAAACTGTTCGTCACGAGCCTCAACATCGGGTTTTTGAATATCTGCAGCCTGCGCTACAAGCTGCATGCACTGGACAGCCTTGCCCACCAGCACAACTGGGACGTCGTTGGCGTTGCTGAGACCTGGCTGGATAGTACAATCTCGGATGGCGAAATTTGTATTCCCGGGTACAGTGTTGTTCGCTGTGACCGGCCCGATCGCCAGGGTGGGGGCACATGCCTCTATTACAAGACATCACTCCCAGTTACCTATCGTTCTGATCTGCACAATAGCCACTTGGAGGCTACCTGGATAGCTATTGGCGGAGGGCAACACCAGCACCTCGTTGGCTGCCTCTATCGCCCACCAAATGCAACTGCTGATTTCTGGGGCCACCTGGACACAGTCCTCCACAATGCTGGCACAATCACGCCATCAATGACACTGGTGGGTGACTTTAATATCAATCTGGCTCAATGCATGACCAGTCGTCCTCACCAGCGCTTCTGGGACCTTATCGGATCGTATGGGCTCCGCAACTACGTCCAGTCTGCCACACGAGTCACACCCCGATGTCCGGATGGAACGCTGCTTGATTTAGTGCTCTCCACCGTGGGTACTATAAGTCATTGTGAAGTTGTACCCTGCACGATCAGCGATCACTTCCTTGTGCATGCAAGTCTGTCTCTACCCTCCTCGCAACACCCACTGCAGCGGAAATCAGTGCGCCTCACCCGCAAAATCCGTGCCATTAACCTTGCAACATTTCGTGAAGATATTGCCTCGTGCAGCCTCCACTCCTTTCCCCCTGCTGCAACTGTAGACGAGATGTGGAATGGCTGGCATGCCAAGTTTATGTCGGTTCTCGAAAGTCACGCTCCCCTGCGTGAAGTCAGAATCTCCACCAGGAGGACTCCCCCGCCATGGCCCGACCGTGATCTATTCCAACTGAACATGCGCAAGAATAGACTTCACCGAAAGTGGCTACGAGATAAGACTAACGTGCATCTACATGAGGAGTACAAGCGAGCCCGTGCAGAAGCCTCAAATACTTACCGGCGAAAACGCAATCAGCATTTCCAACAGCAGTGTCGTAATCACTCCTCCAACCTGCGGATGATGTGGTCCGTGATCAACTCTGTCACTAGCCGTTCTCGTCAACATCATCAGCCAACGTGTGACATCACAGAAGTCTCGGATGCCTTCCACAGCATTGTACATGATCTGTCCCGTCCGGCGCAGCTCCAGATTCCCATTGGTCCACAGCCGCAAGGCTCAATGCTGACCTTCCAGTCAACCACCCCAGATGAGGTCAAGCACCTCCTGGAACGGATAAATCCCTGCAAAGCCACAGGCAGTGATGGGATTCCTGGGTGTCTGTTACGTGCTTGCGCTGACCTGTTGGCTCCATCGCTTTCAGTGCTCTTCAGCTCATCGCTGAGGCATGGTGAAGTCCCTCTGGCTTTCAAACATGCTGTAATAAGCCCTCTCTTCAAAGCTGGCGATCCATCGGTAGCTGCAAATTATCGTCCTGTGTCGCTCCTGCCGATCGTATCCAAACTACTCGAGAAGATAGTCCAGAAGCAACTTGTTGCACATCTGGAGCGATCATGTGCCATACCACCGACTCAGTTTGCCTTCCGCCGTGAGCACTCCACAGAGGACGCCCTAGTTGTAGCAACAGATGCCATCTTAAAGGCCCGGGACGACAAGTTGACCACAGGCGTCTGCCTAATCGACATGTCAAAAGCCTTTGACAAGGTCAATCACAGCCAACTGGTCCGGGACCTATTCGATCTCGGCCTGGACAATGCCTCCCTTCGCTGGTTCTGCAGCTACTTAAGCGATCGAACCCAGCAAGTGCGCATTGGCCCCACCTACAGTGATGCTGCTAAGTGCTCATCTGGTGTACCTCAGGGCTCGGTCCTAGGACCGATCCTGTTTAGCATGTACACCCGTGATGTCCCTGCCATAGCCCATCCTGCTCCATCTCTGCAATTTGCCGATGACATTGCCGTGCACTGCCACAGAAAATCAGTGCTAGCCACATCAGCCTGCCTGTCAGGGGCCGTCACCAACGTCGCTGACTGGCTCAAGCATCGACATCTGCTTCTAAATGACAAGAAGAGCCAGGTCCTGTCAATTGTACCACAACGCAATGCGGGTCAGCATGTCGCTGTCCGCTGCAACCAGACAGAGCTTCCCCTGAGCCCAACAGCAAGGTACCTCGGCGTGACCCTTGACGCCGCTGTGAAGTGGGACCCCCATGTTGACGCGATGGCGAAGAAAGTTGTGCAGAAGATTGGAGCATTGTGGCGGTCCCGCAGATGTCTGAGCCTCAGTAGTCGCATCCAGTATGTGAGGTCAGTCATCATGCCTGACCTCCTATATGGGTCTAACGCCTTCTCTTCCTCCCTCAAGGTTTCGCAGCTTGATCGCCTTCAGGTCCTGCAGAACCGAGCGGCGAGAGCGGTATACGGTTTGCCGCCTCACACCTCGGCTCAGCCTCTGCTCGAACGGATGTCCCTGTACAGAGTTCGCGAGTGCTACGCCCAGAAGCGGCTCGTCCTGGTGTGGCGCTGTGTCAATGTGAAAGCCAGCAGTGTCCTCCAGGACCTATTCTCACCATCAGCTGGCAGCACCACCCGGCACCAGGTTTCCAGGGGCCTCACTGTCCCCTCGGCACAGTCAGAAGCCGGCAGATCTCGCCTGGCCTTTCAGGCAGCCTTGGCCTGGAACGCTCTCCCAAGGAGTGTAAGGGGGATCAAGGCTGCCCAGCAATTTAAGCTTGCCTCCATCCCCTACACCTTGCAATGAATGCTCTGTCTGACTTTTCCCGTCCACACACCACGTCATTTACTCTTCTCTGCGTGCTTGTGCGCTTATGAACTCTTTGTGTTCCCTCTGTTGACGCTTCAAAATCGCTCTATTGACACTGCAAAATCGCTCTGTTGATGCTGCAAAATTGCTTATCATCTCCCTCCCTCACTCTCTCTCTCTCTCTCTCTCTCTCTCTCTCTCTCTCTCTCTCTCTCTCTCTCTCTCTCTCCCCGTAGCTCTCTCCCTTTTGAAATTCGCTTCCATAGAATTGGGCACCATTGCCCGTTTGGCCTTGCGAAGTAAAATAAAAATCAACAACAACAACAAAATATCATTCTATGTACATCTGGTGTCTCACCAGGAATGGATGCAGAGAATGTCCGTCTGAATTTGTTTGAGTTCGATACAGAATGAACATGAAATTTTGAGTTTGCTTCACCCCTACAAGTAATATAACGTTGGATGAACTAAAAAAAAAAAAATTTCACGGTTCGCGTGAGACTCGGCTGAAAGCCGAGTTTTCCGCATCCGCCGTGGGAACGCCACCACCCTCTAGGATCAAAGGCGCAGATGCAGCGCCTAAACGGTGGGAGGTGAGTAGATCAGACCCACCACCAAGTGGTCAAAGACCGAAGTCCCATTAGCTGCATCCATGTTTCCCTCGTGCCAGGCCACTAATACCGCGATTAATGCCGATCACTCTTTCCTGACGATGGTCATGAAGACCGAAACGTTGAAACGATACCTCTAATGGATTTGTGTAAAATGCAGTGCTCTCTTGAGTGCAGGCAGGTTGCCTGCAAGCTATTCAAGTATACACACGAGGTTGAGAAACTTAGAATGTAAAAAAACAAGTTGTCCAAGTCATGAGCCCACACCTGCACGTGATTGCTAATGATCTCTGGTAAAGCTTGATGGCAACAAGAAGTTTTGGCAAGGTCTAAACTCTAAACTGAGCGGAGTCGCACAGTCCTGTCGATGTACTCTTGCTAGCATACCTGTTTTATGATGTAGTTCCCATCTCAGACACAAAAGTGACACCTCTATGAATCACATAGCACATACAGTCCACTCCACTTCTAACAAACTTGCATGTAGCGAATTTGGTCACATAGCGAACCATGATCTATGTCCCTGTTTGAACCCATACAAAATTGACCCCCTTGTAGCAGACTATTTTCTTTTATAATGAAGCATATATTTCGCACCTCAGTAGTTATGAAAATTAACTATAAAGGTTCAAATGCCTGCACAGTAGTCTAGCAGTTTGTTACCTCCTTTCCTTCGCGGAACACACCACGCCCATCTGACAGAATAATCAACAGCTGTCCCGGAACAGACGTTGGTGTTGAGCCTTGTTGTGCTCTGGCTGATGTCAGCAGTGACGTTGAAAACGTCAGTAGCTGGAGTGGACAAAAGAAACAAGACACAGTAGATTTGTTAACTTGGGCACACGCTATAGATAGGAACAGCTTCTTCAAACCTCGCTACCAGTATCTGTACTGATTAAACACCCATCTGGCCACCCAAACACTAAAACTAAAAGGAAAGAAGAAAACATTGTTTGTAAGAAACACACAAGTAAAACGTGTGGACAAGAATTTTATTCAAAACGAAGCAGAGCTTACCACCCTGTCCCAACTGGAATCTTTCATTTCACGAAAAATATTGCTAGACACAAACAGTCCCTTGATATCAAACAAGTACTTGCTTGCAGATGTAAGTAACAGCCTTTACAACCACCCGCTGACGAGACATAACAAGGTCGAAACAGCTAGCTGTCCAGAGAGTGAGGGTCTTTACAATCACGTACCTGTTTGAAAGAGGTTTCCTTCTGTTGAAAGGTGAGGTTCTGAAGCAGGCGAGCTCCGCACTCCTCAGAGAATGTTTCTTGCAGAGGATGCAGTAAGTCCACTGTCTCTCCAAACCTACAAAGGAAAGAGTAAGCTTTGTTGATCCTATTATCGATGGCAAAACTAGAATTCCCGTGATCATGATGCCAAAATCAGAACTCCTGCCCTCTTGCCACTCCCTCCCACCACCACCGTTACCGCCGCCAACATTGCCCCCCCCCCCCCCGCCGCCGCCACCCCCCCCCCCCCCCCTCCCCCTATCAAGTCTCCTCAGCCGTTTCCTTACTGTGGCAGACTACCATTATGCTAACTCATCTACTGCTGCTGAGTCCCTGATGTATGTCACACACTGTTCACTCTTTCTCAACTTCATCGGGCTACCAGTAAGCGGACTTTCTTGAGAAAAGCCTACGATCTGTATGAGAATAGATACCCAACAATCCTGTCCGGTGAAAGATTGATCCATATCCAGAGTGTCACCGGTTAGCTTCAAAGTGAGTGCAACATATCTACATCTATGAAGACTATGAGGAGAACACAGAAGAAGACTTCTCACAACAGCATACTGGTAGTCACATACCGGCAAACACCGACTTGTCCAGCTTCCAGCCAGCGCAGTGCACTGGTTACAACAGCCAGCGCTTCAAATGTCATCTAGATGTGGATATAACACAGAACACATACAGCATGTTTGGAGTGGACAACATAGAGAGTCAGAGGGGGTATCGAATATAAATGGACTGCACCACATCTTTGAACAGCCAATCACCACAACAGTTTATTTCTACGTGAGGATGATTGGTAAGCAATAAAGAAATAGCTTGGCTTGTGACTGAACTAACTAGCCACATACATGTAGCTATACTGCTGGTGGTCATAACACTATGATAACAGCTGTAGCAGCTCACATTGCCAGAAACAGCAGCAGAAACAGCAGCGGCAGCAGCAACAGTTCTGGCAACAGAATCAACATTACCCACCTGCTTTGCATGACAGTCCGTCATACTGGCAGAGTCATCGACAGCGAGTAGGAGCTGATACTGGCGCTTGCTGGGTTTGGTGCGTCTTAGCCATATGCGATCCTTGCGGAACTGGCTAGCAACGTATGCGACTACCTTTCGCATGTTCAATCGCTTACCAGTGCGATAGTCACCCCTGTTGAAGAAGAACAACATACGGTTAGTTTGTGAAACTAAACCGGGGAAGAGCACACTCTCTATTATCACTGCCCAATGTCCTGATCTACCAGTACTTGTACTTGTGTTAGATGTACAGTAACATAGTAGACCAGTCACTTTGAGCTTCACCAACCAGATCTAACAAGGTCCTAACAAGGTCCAAGCAGCTAGCTGTCCGGAGGTTGTTGAGTGTACAGTAATACATGCAGAACATAGCAATCTGGTTATTACACAATTTGACAGTGGTGGTAAGGTGGATTTGGTTCAGAGTTCCTTGACCTGTATGTTGCAGGACCGCTTCTCACATGTGTCATATTCTTCACAAGTTCACCTAGAACATTAAAAAAAGATACAATCAGCCTGAATGGAGTAATTTCAGTGCCTGAGAAATGCGCACCTGGGTGCGGAACACAGAAAGCAAAGGGAGACTTACTTGAGCTTTGCCGCCATTGTTGGTTCCAAGACCAGTCTGAGCTGCTCACATAGGGTCTGTGCATGGCGACTGCTCACTACCTCATACTGATGCCATAGGTGAGCTGCAGCAGCAGGCTAAAGAGCAAAGCAGAGAACGTGTACACAAAGGTTACAGTATAGGCAGTATCCAAGGCAGAATGCAGTTGCGCTTGTATTTTCAACAAGCTACACTTTCTCAGCAATATACGATGTACACTACCCCGTGTAAAGGAGAAACAGAAATAGGGAAAGGCGAATCATGGTGCCAGACTAACTCACCGATAGTTCTTCAGTAGTAGCGGGTGATGACCATGTGCTAAGCTGATGCTCCAGCTCTGCTCGAAGTTTCTCCATGGTCTGAAACACAAATGGTAGAGTGAAATATCAGAGCACATGGGAAACATTACGTATGCTAACAGTACTGAGGTACAGAGCGCAATGGGCTTGACAAAAGCAATAGAGGAAAGGCAACAATGGAACAGTGGTGACCATAATACGAACAATGGTGCCAAATTCGTACGGAGATATATGCATGTACTTCGAAGTATAAGCTGTCGGCATTTTCATGCAGTAGAAGAAACAACAATTCTCACACTTACTGCCATATCAATAACATCACCCTCATCCAGCCTGGATGCAGAAGCAAAGCTCTTGTTCTCTCTTGTGCTCTCTGGTTCTTCTTTTTCCTGCTCTGCATCAGAGCCAGACGCCTGCTCTGCGTTGTCCGCAACGCTTCCGTCACTCTTTTTCTGCTTGTTACCATGCTCAACAGACTAAGTACAGGCAGCACACACATACACGTGCACCACATGCATGCACCACACATGCATGTACACACACACACACACACACACACACACACACACACACACACACACACACACAAGCGCGCGCACGCATGCATGCACAGCACACACAGCAAAATATTGTCACATTACAAGGCTAGCAGGCTAGCAGAGCAGCTCTCAACTGACTATTTTAAAATAGTTACAGCGAATGCTAATCTAAATTATCCAATTATCCAATTTGTGCAACTGTAAACTTATGACTTTCTGTTGCTCGCCCTTAGCTTGAAACATTACAGCATACCAATAAAAAAACGTACTGATGGACAAAAAGTAAAACTAGGGTGATCTGTCACAGGACTACACTCTCAGCAAGTACACAATGTCCACACACAAGGCATGTACATGCAGATCCATTTACCTCCTTCTTGAGCTGTGCAGGAATGTCACTTTTCTCCTCAACATCGTCATCGTCGTGCTGAGGCTGGAGTTTGGATTCATCTACTCCATCCGCCTCCTCCCCAGTCAACTCTTTCTCCTTCTTTGCTATTTGCTTAGACTCGTTGGCATTCGCTGCATCCAGTGCCGCAACATCTTGAACCGAATGCTCCTCGTCATCACCAACATGACGATGAAGGTCAGCCTCATCCATCTCATCATCCCTCGCTCTCTGCTCTTCCGACTTCTGTGCTGAATCGGTCATCTTACGTCGCTTTGCTGGGTTTTCCTCCTCTTCCATCTGGCTGCGATCGTGAGCTGATCGGTCCCGTCGCCGCTGAGCCTGATCAGGAAGTTTGTCACTTGGGTTGGCCTGTTGTACAACACAACATCATATAGCAGAGTCCAATACACCAATATTACAAACAACACATCATGCAGCAGCGTCCAATGCACCAATACTACGAATCATGACATCGCTCCAGTTGCCATTTTTCTGCACTAGCGTTTTCGGCTTATGCGAAAGCTATACATGCTGTGTATATCTACATTGCATTGATGCCAATGCGGAGAAGCTTCTAATAATAGCGTTTTGACTCTTGGCTGGCGCACAAAGCAGTCAGCTTGCCGCAAGTGATAAACTAAGCCTAGTACAGTGCTGCTTAATGAAATCCAGCCAAGTCACTCAAGCACGCGCCGGGCGTAGCGCAGCCCTAGGCCTGCGAACACTGGGCTGCAAAATGGGGGGGGGGGGGGGGGGGGAGAGAGATACATGCCGCATCACTGCATAACATGAGCTAATACTGGATGGGAAAGAAATGTTATGAAACATACCTGTGATACTGGGGCAGAATCTACACTCATTTGCCCTGCAAAACAATGAGCACAAACATACAGATATATACAATCAAACATGATAACGAAGGAGTCAGTGATACGTCAGCACATGTATGATAGTTATTAGAGTGCGCTGCCTAGTCAGTTTGAGGTAATTAGTGCTAACACCATTGGACACCTAGTCGAATGATCATCTTGGTAAGGACACTGCAATGCTCAACACCCAATTGGATGGGCCCCGGATTAGCTCTATGTGCTTAGGATATTATGTACGTCGCTCTTTCCGAAGGCACAGCTATGCCATCGCTTTGAATTGAGGAATGCAGTGTGAGTTCGCATGCGTCAATAAAATAATAGAAACGTACCATCTTGACTGTCCATAACCTGACGTTGGTTAGCTGACTTGCCGCTATTGTCCTCATCCATGTTCTGCTGCTGCTCCTCAGCGGCTGCAGTCTCCTCGCTATTCATAGCCTGATCTTGGGCAGATGACTGAGCACCGTCCTGAATTCAAAGCAAAGAGAACGCATAGTACAATCAGATGGGCTTAGTAGCTTTTATATTACAGTGACTAGAATCAGCACTGTCGATAGACTGAACTAATAAATTTATTAAAACCCCCAGAAAGGTGATGTTACTTCTGGTTCATGATTATGATGGTGAGCCTAAGAATATGCAAGCTGACCGAGACTAAGACTTTTGATGGCTGGTGGCCTGATTCTAATTCTTCAGGGGAAAGTCATAGAAGAAGTAAATGCGGATCGCATGCATATGCTGCACTGCCCGAGGAATTCTGAGAAGGTTTGCGTGGCTGAGCACACATGTTACACAAACAGTAACTCAAGCCACATTCCAAGTACATGTACATGTACAGGACATGATAATGGCTGGAGAAACTTGAAACCTTTGCGACAACCAGCCACAAGATACATAAACATAATTATGCACAGCACACTGCTACTAGCAGCTTCTCACCTGAATGACGTGTTCTCCAGTGTTCTCATTGGCATTTGTCTCATCATTGTTATTAGGACCCGCTTCCTCGTCATTCTTATCTGGATCAAATTCTTCTGCCTCCAGCTCAGGATTGGGACTGCCTTCAGCCTGAGTTTCAGTCTTGGACTCTTCTAAACCGCCCAAATATCACATAGAAGAGAAACAAAAACAGCCAGGATTACAAAAGATACATGTACTTCCACTGGAACTTTCTTCATATGCACAAATATGAGGAATGATGAATGAAGTGAGAATACAGTAGTGATGACTGCTATGCAGACCTTCAGTAAGCAGTAACGTTATGTCTCAATCCTTCCCGGCAGGACTGGACAGAGCAGTCCGTGACAAGTAGTACCAGTAATACGCCGTGCCTGTGCAGGGGGCGGTTACGGGAGTGCATGCATGCAGCTCACCTTCATCATCACAGTCCATGTCCTCCTCCTCATTCGGCTCTGTTGACAGGGAAAAAAGAAAATGCAGACATGTTACACATGCGAACACAACACCAGCCATGCCAGAGCACGAACTACCGTTAAAGGACATATTTAAGGATAAAACCAACAACTTACCTGCATCAACTGAGGAGCCTGCAGTTTTGGGCACGTACCACTGCAGTGTTCTGGTCCCATAGTGACGTCCGTTTCTCTCACCTCGTCGTCACGTCACCATGTGACCGTTACTTCAATCTATCATTATGTATGTATGTATGTATGTGTGGCAACGTTAGTGCGAACTTCTAATAGATTGTCTGCTTCCCGCACTTGTCTAAATTCTAGCGCCATCTGTGTGCATGTTCCAGCAGCACTGTATGTTTCGTTATCACCTTTAGAACTTTTGTCACCTTCAACTTCTTTGGGTACTCCACTTTTCTATGTAGAAAGTGCGCAATTGTGCCACTTTAAATATACTCATTCCTTTATCTGCTATTCATTCGTTATCGACCTCCACTGAGGAGCTCTTAATGAGCGAAACAGCCGTCTAGAGGATATGGAACATCTACCCAAGAACGAACTTCCTCGCTATGGAGTAGTGTTGTGAATGTGGGCCAAGAGTGCAGTGTGGAGAGGTGGACGGTTCAGATTATTTTCAAATGGCCGAGTTTGTCGCTACTTCTGAGTTCCAGAAGGTTCTAGGGCTCTGGAGATGGCGGCCATCTTTGACGCAGAGCAGCGTCGTTCGAACGGCGCGAGTTCCGTTGCGACGCCGACGCCTGCGGCCATATTCGCCGTCCGCGGGTCACCTGCACTCCCGCCAGCAGCGTCAACGATGACATCAGCCTCAGCCTCAGGTGGTAATGCTGATCAGATGTTTTATGTTGGACACAATTTTGCAACGGCTTGATTCTATTTCTCTTAATCTGGGCTCTTCCTCTCCAGGTACTAGTTTGCCTCTTACTCCATCAGTACCCGTGAACGGCGGCCGTGGTTGGAGCGACAGCTACCAGGGTGCGCAGCAGGTGCGTCGTTGTTTCAACTGGGCATCCGGGGCATCTGGTGCACGCCTGTCCAAATTACCCAGAGGGAACAAGGAGACGAAATGGCCCGCAAAGACGACAATCGCAGGGAAACTAGCTGAGGCCGGCCCTGCTCGGTAAGAGCCAGTCCCTCCCGCCAGTATACCGGTAAGTAAGCCGAGCATTCTGTGTCCTTCTGTACCTCGTTCTCTGTTTGAACTTGTTTTGATCTCTGACTCGAGAGAAGTCAAGAATACAACATGGCGACGAAGTTATTCCGAATCCCACAAGCGTCATGAGTAAGGACGCCATTGAACTGTTCTCAGTGAGAGGAACGGCCGCTGAAGTGCAGCATCGATGGAAGAAGTGGCTCCGAGCATTTACGTATTTCATCGAGGCCAAGGCAATCACTGAGCATGGCCGTCAGCGCAGTATGCTACTGCACAAGGCAGGACTTCAAGTACAAGACATCTTCGAGGACCTAGAAGATCCACTCACCGACGCGCTGGCGGACGACAATGTCTTCAAGGAGGCGGTGAGAAAACTGAACGCCCATTTCGAACACAAACCTAATCCAACGTTCAAACGGCATATCTTTTGAAAGATGATGCCTGGGCCAGGTGAGAACTGCTCCCAGTTTTGTGTCAGGTTGCGGGAACAGGTAAAACTGTGTGATTTTGGTGCTCAGGTAGAGGAACACATACGGGACCAAATAATCGCAACATGTTCGAATATTGAGCTGCAATGGTCATTTTTGTCTAAATCCAATCTGACGCTTGCTGTGTTGCTAGAGAAGTTTCGTGTTCGCGAGTCGTCCAACATACAGGTGTGATCAATGTCCATGATGTCAGCAGCACCAGGAGTGTCGTCCGCAGCGAGCAGCATCGGCGCGGTACGGACCACGCCGCCACGCCAGCAGCCGCCACATGGCCCACAACGCACACCTTGCACACGGTGCAACAGGACTGCTCATGCCACATCGTCTATGTTCTGTGTTTCCGTCTCTTAGTGTTGTTGTCGAGTTGTCTGATCGTTGTGTCACAGCGCTCGTGGATACTGGTGCAGGCGTCTCCCTCATCAGTCTACGTTTGCTACGCAGCTTCGACGTTGACGCCTCAGCACTCCAGCACGATGGTGTTCGCCCTCTCCTCACTGATGTGACGGGTCAGTCCCTTAGTACTTGTGGTGCTGTTTCGTTGAAATTATGTATCGGGTCGTTTTGTACAAATCGTGCATTTATTGTTGTCGATAGTATTACACATGACCTCATCCTTGGGTCTGATGTTCTCACTGCATCTGGATGCCCGCTCGATCTGTCCTGCCGTGTGATGCATGTTGGTACTACCACTGTTGTTCTATCTGTCAATCAGCCTGCCTGTGTCGTTGATCAGCAGAGTGCGCTAGTTCTGATTCGAGTATTTCTGATGATGCTCCGTGTGCATCTGCGTCTGATAGTACTCGTCCGTGTGTTTGTGCCAGCTACTATAATACTACTGCTACAGAGTAGACTTAGTGGCCTAGAGTACTGGTCTCAGACCTGACCAAAGAAAAGACAAACATGGCCCAGTGTGTGGCTAGGTAACATTTAGGCATACCACAGGTCAGAAGCCAACAGGTGCAAGCAAGCAGTGCCAACGGTACGTACCAGCGTTGCGATCTTCGCCATCGTCACCGTCAGCTTCATCTTCGAGATCCAGATCGTCAGGCAGGTCTAGATTGTCAGGAACGTCGTTAGGCTGGTTGGTCAATGGGTCTTGCCGATCATCAACCTCATCACCCTGCACACATGATGAATAGAGAAAAAAATACAATGCTTGACTCGTCACCAACACACGCACGCACGCACGCGCGCGCGCGCACACACACACACACACACACACACACACACACACACACACACACACACAAACACACACACACACACGGGCACGCACGCGCGCGCACACACGCACATACACACACATGCCTACACACACCATCACGCAAATGCATCACTACACCAAGGGAAATATACAGAACAACAAGGGCAATCAAGGCATGTTTGCTGCTACTCAAAGGGAAATATAAAATGAAAAAGCAAACAAACAGTCCAGCCACATTATGCACAATCAACTGAACACTCATACCATGTATCACTAATTTCATATGACCAAGAGTCCATATTCCAGGATCAGAATAAGAGGTACTGACCGAGTTGTCACCATCTTGCTCCATGACCTGTTCATTGACATCACTGCCATCATCTTCCGGCTTCGGCTTGTCGTCTGGATCCTCATTTTCTTCGTCATCAGCACCATGCTTGTCATCCTTGCGTTGACCTTTGCCCTCTTCTGCAATTACATATGCACAGATATGGGCCAAATATCTAATACATCTATCCATGCAAACACATGCAATGAGAGAAAGCATTTCTTGGTGTCACTATAGTTGTCATGAGTAGCAGATAGCAGAACAAAGATTTGAGATTTCAATCACACAGGACTAGATGATGATGACATACCGGACACATCAACGTTGGCGACCATTTGTGCTTCCTCTCCTGTTTCTTCGCCACCGTGCTGCTCTTCTTCGTCTTTGCCATCCTGCAGACAAATCCAAACCACACAAGGTCAAGTCAAGTCAAGTGCAAGGCTCAGTAAGACTAATGATAGCTTGCATAGCATCCTAACACAGTAACAGTAGGACCAGGTGGTGCCCTACGGGTAGGATGCTGCCGACCCTACTGAGAGATTCAAGTGCTTAGAGAATTATACATGTACTCTTACATCCTATACATGCAATCGGCCAGACACAATGGTCTACTCCTATACATGCAATCGGCCAGACACAATGGTCTTACATCCTATCCATGCAATCGGCCAGACACAATGGTCTTACATCCTATACATGCAATCGGCCAGACACAATGGTCTTACATCCTATACATGCAATCGGTCAGACACAATGGTCTTACATGCTATACATGCAATCGGTCAGACACAATGGTCTACTCCACGCTACTACTTATAGGAGCGCATCCGAAGTGTAAGAACTGCATCAATTGACCCCTTTCTGCTGTCTGTTTTCATATTCTCCGACAATAATGATGTACAACCAATGTACCATGTCTATGTATGAGGGTCCCACTGGAGCAGGGGTGTGTAGTCACTGTCTATGCAAGCTAACAACCAAACCTCTTGCCACCACACACTGAAGAGAACATGCAGACATGTAGCGCAATACATACAAGCAAGCAGGATAAGCTCTAATACCTTTTGGTCTTGCTCATCATCGGAGTCATCTCCCCACATGCGCTCATCAAGTTGCTCTTCTCCAAACTCGTCAACGTCACCCATCTGCTTTTCAAGATCGTCTTCAGTCTCGGTGTCTTCATCGTTGTCCTCGTCACCTTCCTTTTCCTGTGTGTCATCAGCGTCTTGCATCTGGCCTTCAAAGTCTTCACTCATCTCTATGCCGTCCTCTTCTTCTTTGATAGGATCATCATCACCCTCATCTGTCTTCTTCTCTTCTTCCTTGCCTGCCTGGTGGCTATCCTCCAGCTGCACAGTAAGAAAGACCAGCACAAAGTCATGTAAGGTGAACAAAGACTGCAAATGTGCAGGTCACTAGCCTTACAGTGATCAATGTGTAACAAGATACAGAGTATAGGCACACAATATAGGATGAGTAATTACGTTCAGAACTCTGAATTTTGTAATGAAACAATCCTCAGACAAATTATTGTTTATCTCGAAACTCGAAATTATGACTGCTCGAGTTATGAGCGCAATTAATTGCTCATCCAATCCTGTATACCATAGACCACCAGCAAGCACAACGTGAAAATGGATGGTACAAACACTTCCGGACCTATAGAAGACATGCATTCTTCAGGACCTATAGAAGACATGCATTCTTCACGACCTATAGAAGACATGCATTCTTCACGACCTATAGAAGACATGCATTCTTCACGACCTATAGAAGACATGCATTCTTCAGGACCTATAGAAGACATGCCACATGTACAAGTGAATGCAGTAAGGTTGCTGGAGACTGTATGTACTGTACTGTACGTACATACCGGTACACCTTTTTGAGGACTGACATTTGAAGCAATGCTGACTATAGAGTCACAGCCCAAGATTGAACTTTGGAAGTAAGTGAACAAACACTATCAACGGTGGCTGTCAACAGCACTCACCTGATCTTCTGTTTCGATTTCATTGCTGACATCCTTCATACCCTGGCCCTCACCAAGACCAGTCCCTTCTAGATCTTCAAACTCCTGTGCACCACCTTTGCCTTCTCCAAACTCCACTTCATCAGGTCGGCAAAAGCCCTGTAACCACAATAAGGAGGATATTGTGTACGGCGAACAAAGTAGTATCCCCACAATCATGTACATGTACACAAAGCCTGGCAGATAGGAAAGCAACGGAGGTACTGCACCTGACTTCAGCACTGTACGGACCCGGATCCCCTTGCTTACCACATGCCGGTCAAGGTGTAAATAGTGTGGACAACTATAAATAATGTATCATGTTTATAGCATACATACTCAGCTACTACAAGTTGTACAGGAAAGCCCTTACATCCTCACCGTACCAGGAATCTCTGAGGATGGGGTTGGCCTGAAAATTCAAATACTATAAAAATGAATCAAATGTATCCCGGACACCGCTCCATCGAGTGTCGTGAGGATGTACGGATATATAATGGATGACTCAGGGGAGTCTTCACTTGTTGAGGAAAGGAAGTCCTTGACAATTCAATGGTCAAATATAAAAATGACACACACAGGTCATGTCTGATGATTGCACATGAAGCTACAGCCTCTGATCAGAAGGATGCATTTCCACCCGCCATCAACAGATGCTGGCATTGCACACAAGAAGGTAATATCATGGGGCGAAGCAAAAGCAACATACCTTGCTGGCAAGCTCCAGGAATACTCCCTGCATGACGGAGAGCAGCTTGGCAGACGCACGGTGCAGCGAGAGAAGTTCAATGTACAGGCGATGACTACACTGTATCACTGTCGCCAGCGAAGACTGGCAAAGGAGAAGCGCATCGACCTTGGTTTTCTGTGTACAACAAGGTGCAAAGGAAACATACAACAACAGCTCTCATTCTAGCAGAAATCTTCAATCAAGTAGACCTTGGCATGTGAGCATTGCAAAATAGGGCAATAGAACAGACTCACCGGTAGCAGAATGAAATTGATGAGTTCATAAATCATAATCAACAAAAGGGCGCAGTCTTAGGATGCCAGTATTATGTTAACTATGCCTGAAGCACATTGATTGGAATAAGGGTCCAGACATAATACGTACCACGGTGTCAGCATCAGCTCCACCATAAATCTCAGCTGCAATTCTCAGCATGAGATTCTCACACAAATCACGGAGCTGTAATGAAAGAAAAAGAAACACGTTCAAACACCATAGAGCCATGTCAATCGCACATCAATATTATCAGGGATCGATATCACATTCTAAATTGCGATGCACCTGTAACGAGTTGCGACCAGACAATTTCGGTATGGATTGTCCTTTTAATTAAAGCTATGGATAAGATGAGCCGTGCCGTCATTATGTCATGTATGCACGAACACACGCACGCATGCACACACGCACACACATGTGAGAAAAATTCAAAAATGATGGCAGAGATTACCCTACTCAGTAGCACAGAATGTGATTATCTATTGCTAGTGGTATACTCCCAAAAAGACTGCTGTATGATACAAGAGCAACGCACAAGAGCAATGCAACAATCTGAAAGGCTCTCTAAAAGGTATGTACAGCACCTTGAACAAGTCAATGCATCGGATAGCAGCCTCCAGTCCAGTGATAGACTTGGTTGTGAGCAGGTCTTCTTGGTAGTCGGAGTCATAAACACCATCACTGTCCTCAGCCGCATCTTCCACATCACTGCCCTGGTTCCTCTCATCAATACCAGGACCCTCTCTATCTCTGGCAGCCTGAGAAGCGCCTGAAGTTGATGCCGTTGCATCAGGAGATATCCACAGGTTGTGTAGCTTCTGCGTAGCAAGCAACAATAGCTTGGCAAGCTTGTCCAGGTCTTCGTAGAAGTCCTCCTCGCTTTCGGATGAGGTGTCATAGTCCACTGGGCTATTTGAATGGCTCTGAAAGGGTACTAAGCCAGCAAGGAATGACTGGAGAGTACTTAGTGGCTTGAGAATTCCATAGTTATCACTGTGAGCATATATGCAAGCATTCAATCAGAGAGGCAGACAAAAAAAAAGACAAGAATAAAACTCCCGTCCTACCTTGCGAAACAGCCAATCAATCAGTTACGTGACCAAAACAGTGGCAATATTAAATCAGAAAATCTTTGTATTGTAAATTAGATGCAGGTGACTTAGAGAGATGCCATGGCCCTGTAAATTGATATACATGTATCAAAAAGGGAGTTCAAAGTTCAAACCTTTGAACAATTCACGACGTAACACTACACTATGATCACATAAATGACAGAAGCACTTTTCAGAATGACACATATCAAAATTCAAATTCAAATGCGAAGAATCCCATGATCACTCTTCGCATTCCCGTAACGTGCAAGAAACCTGTTCTGCTTGCTGTATGTTCACGCAACAAAATCACGTGGAATGTGAACTGGGAATTTCTCGTTCCAAATTCGCCAGTTTTCTCTCTAATTCGAATGATACACGACCGATTCGTCTGCATTTTCTTTGCGTGCACCACACCGTGGAGAACATCACCTCCTCGTAGAAATCTGGACCCAAAACATGCAAAGCCGTAGACTCTAACCCAGACACTTTTTCTCTATGTGATATCTACATTTCACGCGAAGCAGAACCTCCATAATGTGTGCATGTACTAGTCTACATTTCCTTGCGCCACTTACCCGTTAACCAAGTCGGAAATGAGCTCTCCAGATGAATCCTTGAGCGTTGCCAGGAAGCTCTCGGCCGCTTCAATGGGACCCCTCTTACGCCTTTAGCAAGGAGCAGGGAGCATTGCAAACAGAGCAAGATCACACAAAGGAACATTCTAGATTCACAAGTACATAGAGCGTACACATTTAGTTTTCTTACTGATACAGTATCACCGAGAGTCACCAGAGATTGCACATATTCACCTCTGTTCCTTTACATAGCTGAATAAGAAAAAAGTATTTTAGGCCGAGTAAAAAAAATTACTAGATGATCGTCCTTTTTTTTGGAAAAATCGGGGAGGGCGGGAGGATTTTATTTTTATTTTTTTACTTTTTACCCTCTCATGCACACAGTGTACACAACAACATCAAGGTTTTTTTTCTCTTTTTTTCTTTTTTTTTCTTTTTTTCTTTTTCTTTCTTCAGCAGATCGATACTGACGTTGTGATATACTAGTAGTATGTGGTCCATATAGTAAAGAAAGTATTAAACAAAGCGTGCACATGTTTCCTGCATCCGCGATCGGTAAAAAACCAACGATTTCGGCAAAAACTCACGATTTAAAAAATAAAATATTTCTTGGGGCGCTGACAAAAACTGGGGCGGACGGGGACGATCATCTAGCTTTTTTTTTTACTTGGCCTTAGACTAAAATTTATGGCTGGCGACTGCAGACCAAATTTGCTCAAAGCATTGCAGAAACAGGTGTGCGAAACACGTACCAGCGGCTCATGGATACTGGCCGTCCATATCAATGACATTTTAATGTCATCGATACACAAGCAGCAAGTCTGGATTCAACGTCGTGTAGCCAAAGCTGCCCAACTGCACCACAGTATGATGTCACTGGATTTCATTTGGACAACTATATCTCTTCAAAGCTCAGGGGCAAACCAACCAGAAAAAAGAAATATAACATGTGGATTGTCGTTTTCTCTAGGCACACATACCAGGCGAATATGTTCGCTGCAGAGTGTCCCGCCATCTCCCGTACAAGGTTCATCTCCTGATATACAACGCGCACATCTGTCAGGTGATTGTTCAGCGTGGTCAGCCATTCCTGTAGACATAAAGATAAATTCAACCAAAAGTCGTTTGGACATTTGCTGTTGAGGATTTACTACAGACATACATTGCCCAACTATTCCAACACACAACTTGTTCTTTTCTGTACTTAGTGTGTGCTGTCAAAATATTGGATTCCAGTTCGGACATTTGCAGAAATTTAGAATATCTATCAAGTCTACAAGTTGGGGAAGTTTCGAGCAAAATGCCGGTCGAAATAGTCTACCAGTGTCAGATGTTCTTCAAATCCAGATGTTATTATAGCTGTGGCAGTTAGTGGTTAAACCACTGATAGCAGGACATTGGAGCAGTGCAGCTGTAAGGCTGGCATCTGAGCTGCACCTCCAGTAACTACTGACAGTCCAAGAGACATGAAGTCTCGCATAGCAACCTCATAGTAAGGAGTGCATGTGCAGATACAAGGCACGCCGCAGTTGCCTATCAGACAGTGCACACATGTACATAGTACATACGGAGACTTGGCGCGACACGCGCTCAACATGCTCTCTGCCATCGGCACGCTGCAGACGCGGTATATCCTCTGGGTGGAGAGGCGTAGGGTGACTCGACTCTTCCGATGAGCTCTCTGGGCAACAAGCAAGCAACAGCTGCATGTCCACCAATGACTGGAGAGAGCACTCTGTCAGCCGCTTGGTTAACTCCTGCAGGTGGGTGGCAGGACACGGCGAGAAGAATGGGTATAGAACATGAACAACATTGCAGCAGATCTGAGAGCATAATTTACTAGTGGCTACACTTACAGACTTTTACTGATAATACCGCTCAATAAGCCAAACTAAGCGGCAACGAAAACCCTCTTCCATGCCCAAAAAGAAATCACAAGACGCACCATCAGCTCATAGACACTGGCTACGGAAAGCTTTGTAAGCCATTGTAAACCCTGTATCTTTGAAAAGACAGCTCAGCCAAACAGGCACACATATAAAACAGAACTCACCACACGTGTGGAGTAGTCCCTTGCTTCAGTGGATGCTAACAATTCCGGAGAGTAGTCTTTGAGTTCGGACAGGATCAACGACCAAATGCTGTTGGACACAGAAAATACAAGGATGAGAAGTTAGAAGAGAAGCTAATTCTCCTGCTGTAGTCTCACGATGTTAAATATGTGGGTTGGGAAATGAAGGGGGAGGGGATCTACTCTTACTGGCACAGAAGCAATTCGCTCACCTTGTGATTTTCAGTTGCTTGACAAAACCTGATGCCAATTCACGCTGTTCATGAAGGAGAGAATACAGGTGAGCTGCCAAGCCACGGCACCTCTCCAGCTCCACACGTGTTAGTTCCTAGCCAGCAGGCAAGGTGCAGCACAGAACACGCGCACACGCACACATACACACACACACACACACACACACACACACGCATGCACACACCCACCCACACACACACACACACAAGCATGTGAAATACAGCCAGGGATATTCTTCAAGCAAGAAACAAGCGGACATCACAATACACGATGCTGTTATGAAGTTCTTAAGCAAATATATGTGCTGTCCTAGTGTTCCTCCTTACTTTGGACGGTGATGACAGAGCAATCTCCAATGCAGGTGATCGCGTTGCACAGCGCATGAAGTACTTATGACAACCTGTCCACACGGAATCTGCATAGCCAATG
Organism: Sycon ciliatum; assembly: GCF_964019385.1. NCBI lineage: Eukaryota > Metazoa > Porifera > Calcarea > Leucosolenida > Sycettidae > Sycon > Sycon ciliatum. The sequence goes on from NC_088643.1 coordinate 85,768,200, forward strand.
CAACTCCTGTGCCAACACAAAGAAGACAGAAAACGACAATGAACAACACAAGGGCGCTTCAGTGCAATGCACATTGGGTCAAGTAGCATCAAGTAGCATCAAGTAGCAGGATTCACTCACTGTAGGTCATCTGGATACGGCCCAGCACCCAGTAGCAGGGCGTTGCTTGGTTCAAGGAGACATGGCAGTCTCAAAGTGTGCTCGTCCAGGATCGTAGCCGCCAAGCGAACTCCTTTGCGGAAAGACAGACCTACAAAGAATGGTGTACACAAGATACAAGTCAAGACACAAGGGTAACAGACAAAGGCAACCGCACACCTACCTAATCAGCCAGCCAAGGAAATATCTTGTATTAAACATTGATGTCACTCATGCACTGTGCTTCTTTCTGCAACATCCCAGTCATCCCATTATTCCCATATCATTATAACAGTACACGAGCAAAATCATTACCAATCGTTTTGGAGGCCTTGAAGAGACTTGTGAGTGCATTGCGCTTCTGTACGAGGATGCGCTTGAACGACTTTGTGCGTTCTTCCGGGGTCTGTGCAATGCAAATGGAGAGCAGAACAGTACAACAATGAATAGTAGATGGAATGAAATGAACGTGGTGACACAAGTGCTTAGCCTAACAGAGTGTCGTTGTTGGTGTGGCAGACTGTGGGTCTTAAAGCCCAGGGAAGATCAAGGAGATGCCAAGAGGTGTCACTTTCGTAATAAGCAGCAGGAAATACGAAACTGGATATTCAAACAGTTATCGAAAGAAACACAACCAACGGACATGGATTGTTGGACACCTGTAGTGGTTTCATCTTCTGCCACCGTAAATTGCTTCATTCATGCTCTTCACTCATCTACCAGAAGTAGTCACTGGTGAATTCTGGAGAAAAAACGTTTCTGTCAAAACGAATCGGTGTCCGTTGGTTGTGGACTGGTTGTTTTTCTTTCGATTATAGCCTTCTTGTCTCCAACTAGGATATCCAAAGAGTTAAAAAAAGGAACTTACACTTCCTTCAACTGGTAAGTCTTGCAGGTGCTGGATAGTAGATGCAATCTCACCTGCCAACAGCAATAGTAGCAGTAGTAACAAAGAAAGGCAAGTACAAATATATCGGCAATTGTTCACTCAAGGCAGGGCCGTTGCCCCCGGTTTGGCAGGTTCACAGAGACGGACATTTGCTTCAGCATATTTCTTCCAAGCATCTACTTTTGTCCTTTGCTCTTTCAGTGCACGTGTTCGTATCCATCACCTCACATTTCCATGATGGTGATGATTTCATTGTCAGATTGGCTGCACTAGTAGCTCATGGATATTACTGTAAATCATGAATATGTAACGAACAAGTAAATCTAACGAGTTAACGAGCAAAGATTTGTCGTTATTTTAAAATTCGTTAGCAAAAGTCGTATGATTTGGGCCTCGCACGATTGAAATCGATCATTTCACATTATGGCATGCAGCGCGTGTTCAACGGATTGTAACTCGGTCAATTCTCGACGGAATTCAACAATCGAAAGATCTAGATGATAGCAGAGACGCTCAGCAGTCGGCTCGAACAACTCCGAAGTCTCTCAGATGACTTTTGACGAAGCGGCAGGAGATCGACAAATTTGAATTTTTTACGCTCTTACGCTGGATAAATTTCATTTTCTTTATTCTCCTGACATCGAGGTATACTGTGATGGACAACAATGAATGTCCTTGACGAGCATTCCTAGTATTATTGCATCTGTCTGAGAAAATCGTTAACTTTTCAAACCGTTAACCTTCGAAAATCAGAAAATCGTTAACTTTGCGGGTCGTTAAAATAATATGATTTACAGTATTCACTATTTCTGACTAGGTGGCATCACGATCTTTAGGTGATTCTTTGGTGTGCAAGACCAGCTGCACTAGATGGGTCTTTTAGGGATGTGATGAAAGAGAGTTTCCTTTCTCTGGCCTCTAGAAACTCGTCCAGTTCTCCTCAAGGAGGAATGTAGCACCGTGTGTGAGATATTGCATACGATCACCAGACAGCCTCGTTCTCTAGCTCTCTCTCTCTCTCTCTCTCTCTCTCTCTCTCTCTCTCTCTCTCTCTCTCTCTCTCTCTCTCTCTCTCTCTTTCTCTCTCTCTCTCTCTCTCTCTCTCTCTCTCTCTCTCTCTCACTCTCTCTCTCTCTCTCTCTCTCTCTCTCTCTCCCTCTCTCTCTCCTTTGATCTTCCTTTCTCCATTCTTGATTATCACCAACTCCTCTCTCGCATTTACCTGAGCTTACAGTCTTCTCCTTGGACCTTCGTGTTTTCCCGCACTATCTCTTTTCGCCGTACACTGGCTACGTTGCTGGCGATCCGCCATGGCAACCCTCGTGCCTTGATTTGCTGGCCGCATGCTTCACTGCTTTGTACTTTGAGTGTTCTCCATCGAGACAAGAGAGAAATATTTTCCTTACAATAATGAATCTTCGAGTCTGATTCTAGAAATTGTAAATTGGTTCTTCGAGCCTCTCAGACGATGGTTGACGCAGTGAAGCTGACGCTCGCCAAGTCGAAGACGAAGGCAACCTTCACGAACCTTCGCCGCGGACTACTAGTCGCCATCGACGAACCAGATGTAGATAAAGACAAGATCAAGTACCATCTTGTTTTAATTGAGAACGGCCTGAAAGCCGTGATGGAGATCATCACCGAGTTATCCAGTGCATATAGTAGTACCAGTCAGGACAGTGTGTTTCTTGATGGTCTCTGCAAGGATGCTGATGATCTGGAAAAGCAGTATACGGATGCTGTTACTCGTGCGAGTACAGTTTTGGCTAGCATGAGCCGTTACAATAGTACGTGCACCAGCGAGGCGACGGGTGTGCGGTACTCACGCAACCCTGATCGAGTACGAGAGTATTTGGAGTCTGTGTCTGCGGCGAGGACAGTGCGTGCTGCACAGGATCAGTTACAACAGGAATCCACACACGTACACATGCAGAGTAGCACCACATGTAGTGCGAGTGACAGTGTGTCTTTGGGTGCACCTACAGCTGCTCTGTCCAGTACAAGTAGACCTACCCAGGGCCAGGCCGTCCCGCCGTATGAGTACCATGAGTACGGCGTTGACCAAGGTCCGCCCGACATACGTGTCAACGGGGACCCATATGCGGCGCTCACTGATGACCTCGAGGTCAAGCCTCCACGTGGCCATGGGCTGATGGTCGCAGCTACAGAGAGCCTTTCAAATCCGAGTTCAACATTGCCGGCTCGGCCGCCGTGCACGGAGTTTTCGAACTCCTTGCCGCAGCCGTCGTACGCAGAGTTTTCAAGTTCCGTACAGCAGCCGCCGCACGCAGCGCCACAGCAGCCGCCGTACGCAGCGCCGCAGCAGCCGCTGTACACAGCGTTTTCAAGTTCCGCACAGCAGCCGCCGCACGCAGCGCCGCAGCAGCCGCCGCACGCAGCGCCACAGCTGCCGCCGCACGCAGCGCCACAGCAACCGTCGTACGCATTGTCGACGCCACACCAAACTCGGAGCGGCTTCCGACCATACAGTCAAAACCCGACGCTGTCATTGCAGTCAACGCGTTTAGCCGTTACGCCGCAATTGTCGCCACCTGCACTGACTCCCCCACCTGACAGTTACCCAGGTCAAAGTCCACACAGCGCGGCACCATCTGGTGTCTATCGCCATCTGAAGAAGATCACCATCCCAATTTTCAGTGGCGACAAGAAAGGACCGAAGGGGAGGAAGGCGTATGACACCTGGCGTACGGCATTCATGGTGTGCGTAGATCAGCAGCCGTGTGACGGGAATGGTCTTAGAGACTGCTTCTCCCATTCCCGTTGGCCTTCCAATCACATAATTACACTCTTTCTGCGTGCTCTGTATGGTGATCCCGAATTACTTATTATTATTCATGCATAATGGACAACTATTTCTCTACACACTATCCACCTTTAGGAACACACTTTATTTCTACACATCCTTATTCTACCTCCCACACCGTACTCCGAACACAGCAGGGAGTCGAATATGACTCCCTGCATTAATTATGAAATATGAAGCTGGCCACGACGAGGGTTTCCCCTCAGTTCTTGGTTAGTCCAGAAGGAGTGAGTTTGATTTGTTGTGTCGACTGGAGCTGCTAGTATGCTTCCTGTTACATGGTGTCAGAACTCGTCTTGAGCATTGTTTGTCAGGCTCTTGAGACTCCACGCCCGTGCTGTTTGTCAGCAGAGTTAAGAACTCGGGATTTCCGTTCGTCGGAGAATTGTTGTAGTGGTTCCGTTTGTCGGATAATAGTTTTAGTGTTTCCGTTCGTCGTAGGATACTTTTAGTGTTTCCGTTCAAGGCGTCGGGGGATAGTTTTGTGTTTCCGTTCGTCGGAGGATAGTTTTTGTGTTTCCGTTCGTCGGAGGATAGTTGTTGTGTTTCCGTTCGTCGGAGGACAGTTTTAGTGTTTCCGTTTGTCGGAGGATAGTTTTAGTGTTTCCGTTCGTCGGAAGGTATTTTTTACTTTGATAATTCCGTTTCTCGGAAAGTTTTTGTTTGTTTGTTAGTCAGCATGGACGTAGCCCAATTAGCTTTTGCTCGCCAGGAGCAGCTCCGGAGATTTATCAGCCGAGTTGAAGCTCCTCCAACTCCGCCAGTGCCTCGCGGGCCCGCCGCTGAAGAGCATTGAGGCATTTGGCTACTCAGCGTCCGCGTACTCAGCCGCGATAAGTCGCCTGGAGCACAAGTACGGTGGTCTCCGTCGTAAGACGGCTGTCCACATGACCGCACTCTCGCAGTTTACGCCCATCTGGGATCGGGGCACTGCCGCAGAGTTCGAGCGATTTGCTGACTTGCTGCAAGTCGCGATCATAAACCTGCAGGATGTTGGGCGATGTGGCGAATTGGCTGCAGGGACATTCTGCACTCAATTGCAGCAGAAATTGGGCCCGGAGTTGCTAACCAACTACAACAGATGGCGATGTGACACAGGTGCTGAAGAGTCCGTACCCCACCTACTGCAGTGGGTGCTGCGCGAAGCAGACTTCCGCACGGAGGCGGATAAGACGCTGCACAGCATCGCCAACACAACACTGGACTCCTGGTCACCGCCATCCGCCAAGCCTTCCGAGTTCGGACCAGCTACGGCGTCTGCACTAGCAGTGTTGTCCACCAACCCTTGTGCGTACTGCTCACAGGATCACGCTGCCGCACAGTGCTCCGTCATCACTTCACTCACGAGAAGGAAGGAAATCGTGAAATGGGACGGGCGCTGCTTCGTGTGCCTCAAGCAGCACCACATTGCCCGCAACTGCCAATCAACGTTAAAGTGCGCCAAGTGCAGCCGGCGACATCACGTCAGCATCTGCGATGGCACGCCAGCGCTTGCTGGCAAGGGCAAGTCTTTCGGCACGGCCACCAAGTCCGTTCAGTGACGTGCGTCGCCAACCAAGGACCCCTCGACTGAAGCGGGCACATCCACAGCTGTGAGCACGGTCGGCAATGGTGGAGCTGGACATGATCATGAGTTAGGTTAAACTTGTTACTGGATCAGGCAAAAGTCTCATTAACCCACATGCATGCACCTGCTACCGCACACCCAAGTGTGCGTGCACACGCCCGCTAGGCCTTGTGGCCAAGCGTAATAATAATTATTATGTATACACACGCATGTATTCCACATTGCAATATGCTTGCAAAACTTGCTCGCACCAGCACACCAAGCATAGAACCTAGTTGGGGGGTTTGCCATTATCTTTTTTTCACATTTGTCACTCTTTGAAATTGATACTCAAAGCCGGCATTTTAAGTTATTTACCGTATTTTTCCGGTTGTAAGTCGACCTTTTACGACTAAAAATAGAAGGAGAAAGGGTGGGGGTCGACTTACAACCGGGATTCGACTTATAACCGGGAACTATCAGAATCTTACACAAAATGACCTGCCCTGCATGCATGAGTGCACCATGTGTACACATGTTTGCCAGTTCATTGGCCTTTTTCAAGGATTGGGACGTTATACCCTCCAATAAGGAATGTTTACATGATTTGTTGATGTGTTAGTAGCAGGGAGTGGTTGGTAGTGCTTCGTTGGGTGAAAACTTTAAAACGCAGAAATGAGACCTCCGGATACGGGGGTCGACCTATAACCGGGGTCGACTTACAACCGGTAAAATACGGTATGCGCCGCAGTAGTCTCATTTGAATTTCCTTGTTTCTTTCTTTCCTTTTTTTGTCTGGGTGTCGACCTTACACTGATTGCAATATCACGTAGGAGTTGAGGCATGCATGGTTCTGATCGCCTCAACTGGGGGGAGTGTGAGATATTGCATACGATCATCAGACAGCCTCGTTCTCTAGCTCTCCCTCTCTCTCTCCTTTGATCTTCCTTTCTCCATTCTTGATTATCACCAACTCCTCTCTCGCATTTACCTGAGCTTACAGTCTTCTCCTTGGACCTTCGTGTTTTCCCGCACTATCTCTTTTCGCCGTACACTGGCTACGTTGCTGGCGATCCGCCATGGCAACCCTCGTACCTTGATTTGCTGGCCGCATGCTTCACTGCTTAGTTCTTTGAGTTTTCTCCATCGAGACAAGAGAGAAATATTTTCCTTACAATAATGAATCTTCGAGTCTGATTCTAGAAACTGTAAACCGTGAAGCCTGCCAAGGCGACCACTTGTCCCAGATGACCACTTCAACTAGGACCAAGGGGTGTTATTTCCAGTCAAATGACACTGGATAAAGAGATCACATGTGCACAGTGACTACATATTGAAGGAACCTTGAGCGGTCGCCTTTGACAGGTTTCACTGACAACATACCGTACAGTATACTGTCAATTCACTAAAATATTCATTTTTAGGACAATGCAGCGCACATCACTGCTGTAGAACACCCAGCCAATCCGGCCTGACAGCCAAATGGAAAAGTCAGCACTACAAGACGTACAGGACACAACTAAACAGACACATTCTCACAAGGAGCATCATTCAAGGTAGTGAACATGTCTATAAGAATACGACATACCAGCAAACTCGTCCACACTCTCAGTCAGCTGATGATGCGGGCATTTTTTCCATAGTCGTTCCTGCAGTTTTACAGTACGAGCTGAGAGGGATGGAAGCCGCTTCACGAGCTCAGACATGCTGGGATCTTCCAAAGTTGCCGCATCAATTGACTGGAGTAAGCAAGCATACGGGAAGTCATAGGTGATGCGTATAAATTGTTGTCAGGAAGAATAGATGTTGTCTCCGCATCACACACACGGACACGAACACACACACACACACACACACACACACACACACACGCACACACACACACACACACACACACACACACATCTAGCACGGCATCAATTCTGCATTGGCCATGCTCGAAGTCAGATGTTCTGCCTGTCCTTCTTGTCCGCAGTTCCTCCACAGCACAACCAAGTACAGGATAGAGTGCAGTAGAGGGTTTGTTCTCCGGTTCATTGTTGCTTGTACATAGTAGAAGGTTAATACTACCAGCATGTACATGCTTGAGTGAACGCCAGTACATGTACATTACAGTAAATCAACCCATGTCTGTATTGTTGGTTAAAGATTTTGATTCAACTTCTACCCACGCACCATATAAAATACGTGTTGGCACTGTACCGTGCACTTACTGTTGAAGGTGTTGCGGTGAATTTCCCGATAGGTCGCTGCGCAGAAGTCCCAGGTTCTTGTTTGACATCCGCATGGTCAGAGGAGATAGCTAGGACTGAGCTGGTTCGCAGGACTGTGCTCACTGGTTCCGCCAGGATATTCTGCGATGTGCACAAGCAATGAGAAGAAAATACGACATGACTTGGTATGGTGAACAAGGTGCCATTTCTCCCAGACTATGCATTCCTACCCCATGTATCAAGTTCAATCTTTGGAAGCATCAATACGAAGCATAATGCAGCAGTTCTTGCATAATCACATACAGAACTGTGTACACGTACTAGCAAAAGGATAGTATAAGACCAGACTTCGCTTGCCTCAAATACAAAAAATGTAATGGTACAAGTTCTATGAAGAGACTAAAGGCAGCGATTTGCTGCTTTTGCCCAAACACAAAACAAACAATGTTGCGTGTGAGAAAGCAAAGGGAAATACGAGTCGACTGTACTTCGTCAAGTACGAGTACACAACCATCACCACACAGGCTATGGCGCGACGTATGGCGACACTGAAAAGTAAAACATGCTATTCGGCTCACCCTGAATTTCACCACATAGGAGTGGAGCTTGCGGTGCGTTTTCTCTGTCGCCTGCTTAATGGCCCAGTAGTTGGCATCATTCCACCTTGCAATTCGAACAAAGCCCTGCAGTGACAAATCAGGTTCAATCATTCATGGATTTCTAGCATTATTCAGTTGAACATCAGTACACTCGAGTGGTTAGTAAGTCACACAATTCACAAAACTATGGTGACTGTAGTTCACACAATTCATAAACCAAAACTCTACGTTTATGTTATAGAAAGAAACACAACCCTTCCTCTGCCAACACTAAAGAGACAGATTTGTTGAAAACAGAAACATTTTCCTAGGGAAATCCTCAGTGAATACATTTGGCAAAGAGAGCAAAAGAGAGTGAAGTAGCTCACAGCGGCATAAGATAAGCTATGCGAGCAGTGAAAGAAGTCAAAGAAGGAGGGTGAGCTGAGTAAGCATGCATACCTTGAGCTCTTTTTCCAGTGGTGTTTTCTTGTGCTGTACCCACTGACAGACTTCCGGTGTGAACTGACTGTAGTAGTGGTAAGCGTTCCACAGTATGGGACACAGCGATTCTGGACAGTACGATCAATTCATCAACAAATCAAAAACAAACAAAACATTTGAACAATGTTCTTAAATTGCGCATCAAGATGCAAAGATCACATGAAAAGCAATGTTTCCAATATCGCCGACTTTGAATCGGATTAGGGTGACTACCTTGGCTCTTTCGATGAACACTCAGCATACACTTAGCATACAGTAGTACAGTGGAGATCGGATATAACGACCTTGAATATAACGACAGATTGAGTTTGACGAAGTGATTTACCATAATGCCGGCGCTTATCTGCTACTATCTGAGTGTAGAAGGTCTTGAGCATGCGGAGTCGCGATGGGAACTCTCCGACAGGTGAAGCCTCAATAAACGTCTGCACTGCTTCCATGGTGGCATCAAGATCCTTGTCTTCATCGTCAGAAACTGAATTTGGAAAACACACCACAGAAAGTGCAAGCCAGAAATTGGTGAACAGAAGTACACCACGCCTAATAGAATTGATTAGTTTTCCACCTGTCCAGTAAAGAGGCACAAACTAGAAGGGAAGAGAGTTGGACTGTATGCCCCGCAGCATTATCCCAGCCCCAAAGTTAGTCCATCACACGCAGCTCTACTGGAAAAAGAGATGAGCAACACACTCACCAATATTGTGATAGTATTCAATGGTATAGTCTGGGTTGAAAAGCAGAGGAAGACACGCTGATGCGCAAATGTGCTGAGGTAATTCTATGGTTCAGGTAGCCCCGCTATAAAGTTATCTAGCAATGTGCAGTGAAAACTTACACAGCAGTTGATTAAGATGCATCCACCAGCGACTAGCCTCAGCCGCAACACGATGAGCACACGTCTCCAAAATGGAAGGCCAAAACCTAGAAAGTTGGGCAGCACGCAAGCAAGCAGAGAACAAAATCAGCATTAAAAAGAGTAGTCACAGGATCAACGACTCATCACAAGTATAGTTATTAGTGGTAACCTGAAGTCTGTCTGTCTGTCCGTCTGTCCATCTGTCTGTCTGTCTCTCGGAATATCCACCCAATCATCCACCCACCCACCACCAAGAGAAATTATAGAATGTGACAGGCAACTCACTTCAATTCTAGACGCCTCCAGCGAAGAATCAGATCAGTAACAGCTTCAATGTGTGTCTGTAGAGATACTGCACGAGCAGCATAAGATTCCCAGTCCTAGAGAGAAAACACAACAGACATAAACAATAAAGGCCAAGGATGGTGTCATGCTGCTGTGATTTCCAGCACATAGTATTACAGACCGAGTCCTGATATTGCATACCCTCCAGAATCAGGGTAATGTTGATATGGTAATGTTGCATGACGTGTAGCTAGTCCTAATGACCACATGTGCGTGCTCCATGCTCTTCGCATTCCGCATCATTTGCAGTTGGCAGGTACAAATATGCAACTTTGCACATCTTTCTCATTCACCGTTCGAGGGTTGGGAATCCATTCTCTTGGCTATCAGCAACTCTATTTCAGTTCACCCGCCCTCCATTACACTGCAGCCTCTAACACTAACATTTCATTTCAGAGAGCATGTCTTGGCAAGATTCAACTTGGGAAGGGTACTAGTAGCTCCTTCTTTTCGTGCCTATCCGACAGAGGAGTGGCTACTATATGTCTCACTCCAAACTACTTGGGCATGCATGCTTGGCCTTGCTCATCATGCTGTCCCAACACAATGGAGTATACCTCTACATATACGCTAGAGCAACTGTACCATGGGTTCTGGAGAATAAAGCTAGTCAATAGCAGTGAATCTCCACAACAGCAGTCGATTGGCTAATTCGGCACCCGCTATTGTTGATATGGTGCTTGAGGTAACAGCAGTAACATACTGACTACATTCGATAACACAAACATTACTGCCCACCTGAGATTTCTGCAAGAGAAGTTCTAAGCCTTGAAGAACCTTCATAAGCGAGCTTTGAAGTGGGAATGACAGCACCCTTCGGATGACAACTGTCAGCTAAAGAAGAAAACAAAACACAGAGAAAAATTGAACGAGTAGTCTTCTATAGAGGAGAAATCAATCACTTACAAGGTATGGCAGTGAAACCTACTGCACACCTCACCCCTAGCTATGAACTATGGCAATACAAATTAATGCAACACTCAACGCCAGCTACACACAAGGTGGAGCCGTGCAGACAGCAGTGGAGTTGTACATGTACTTCAGTACTATTTACTATGAACATCATGGGGGTTCCACAGCAACAAACATATCACTTCATAGATCCTGATGATAGCATATGCTACAAATTGGAGATAGTGGGCATGTCACAGCAACAGTAGTACCAGATTTCTGGTGACGGCAATGGGGTGGTCATTTCAATAGTTGTAGTCATTGTGGTGGAGACTATGAATGTGGAAGGTAGTTAACATTATATCAGTGCTCACTAACCTGCAACAATGCAGGATGCTCCGGCCATTGCTCAAGAAATTTGTTGACAGCATCAAGGAATTGAGTGAGCACAGGCTGTGCTAGCTGCACTTCCGCCGGATTGGGGTCGTGATAGATGTCATAGCTGAGTGAACACAAAGTACAACAAATACACAAACAAACACACAAACAGTTGGAATGTCATAACTATGATCATGTCTCTAAAACCAGAGCAAGTTATAGATCATCATTGTTGACAAAGTTTCTGAAGCGTGGTTTTGTTAGTTTGAGCGTGGAGGTGGCATGGGATTAAGAGCTGTAGAAGATCCAGCCAGTAGTAACGTTGCTGTAACTTTCGCAATGGCTACTTGGAAGTGTGTCTTTATTGACCGCATAAAATGATGATGGAAAGAAAGAAAAGCATTCAAGCATTGCACCCGGGAGGCAAAAATGCAATGCAATGGCTACTGCTCTTACAGCGCTGGACTAATCACCGGGGATAAGGTCTCCACTTGCACAGACAACCAGTCAGGATATGAATGTTGCTTGGTACAGATGTGTGTCCTGCAGGGTCTCTTAGTTTAATAGCTACTCTTTTTAATGTTTTTTTATTGTGTTTAATACAAGACATGGAGTGCTGTGCAGACTCACCCGCTAAATAATATAATAATAAAGGGCAACCCGTTTGCATCGTTCCCTCAAACCAATGAATAATAAAGGGCAACTTGAGGATACATGTACAATTAAAAATTTAGAAGGGAATGGAATGGTCAAAGGGTCTTTGTTTAAACAGGCTACGATGCACCATTCTTCATCAGATATTCCCAATTGAACCTGTTGCCAAACCCCAGTCTTCCAAATGATGGCGTAAAATGGGCCACAAAGGAAGTGCCCATTGAATTTTCAGTTCAAAATGACGGAACTTTGAGTGCATTTGAGTGCACATTGGTCATATGGAGCAGAAAAATTACCTTGTTTTCGTATCTTGGGCACACGGAATAGCTACCTGAGACGGCTTGGACTGAATGAAACAGATATGAGGAGAAGAAATTGAACACAAAACAAAATTGTTGTGTTCTCTCATATCGGGGAGAGCACACCACTACTAACAGTACAAGGATACGTTTCAAGGCAAAGAATCCTTTCCTACATCAATGCAATAGAAAAAGTAGTAGTTATGGAACATGACACATCAGTATATTAGCATGACTGTGCTAGACTACACAAGGATCTAGTGGAATGTACAGGGTAGTACAAGCCAGCATGCTAGCACTAGCACATGCGCATGTAGAGGAATGAAATAATGTCTAAACTACAGAACTATGGATAAGGGGAAGCGCAAAGCAATAGCACAGCATTACAGTACACAATTAAAAAACAGGACACAGACTTTGATATAACTGTTAATACTACAACAATGACAAGCATCACAACAAGTACTACTAGTACATGTAGGCATTTTGTCATCTCTTCGGCATTTCTAGCTGAGAAGCAGTATACTTTGCTTCGCTTCATGCTTAATCCTATGCGTAGAGCCGCTTTGTTCACAATGCAGTGCCCCCTCTCTCCCTCTCCTTCTGCCAGTGAATATAATATGCTTGTGTGGAAGAGACTGGTCCAAAAATAAACAGAGTAACACGCGCTTGTGCATAACAGTTCCGACTACAATGTGTCATCCAAGATGCACAGCCAGCTGGGCAATGGCAATTATGTTCCATTCAAACACTTACCTGCGCAATGGGAGCCGGTTTGGACAGTGTTTTGCGTGTGTTATGGCACACCAGTAGAGCGGGTAATCTCAGGGCATCGTCAACATCACACGTGACTGTACACACGCATGCATGCATACACACACGCGCGCGC
>NC_088643.1:85783703-85821203 GCF_964019385.1 Sycon ciliatum
GCCCTTTCCCTGAAACAAAAAGGGCACATTCAAAAGCACACACATTCAGTACCGTATTGCCTTGAACACCTACTGCCCCCAACAAGCTGCTCTTGGATAAACACTTCCAGCCTCTTTGTACGACTTTGCCACCGAGGGTTATTTGTACACGAGCATGCATGGCATTTTGCGAATTTATGCAGTTTCACTGCTACGAGATGATCATCACTACACATTCAGGCTCCTTCACATGCAGCCCCCTTGCTGCTCCTATTGCCGACAGAAAGGACAAGATGATCTAAATACTCATTATTGGACGGATCTGAAATGGTATAGAGCCTGAAGAAGAAATGAAAGTCACAACCAGGACTCAAACAGGAACCTTGGCATTAGGCAAGTGATGTTCTACAGGTGACAGTGAGGGAGAGTAAGGTGACAGTGAGGGATAGTAAGGAAATATCTGTTCAAGAATGGCTGACCATTGTTCTATCAAGCTACTGGACTAATGTAAAGAAGTGAGAAAGTCAAGCTTGCCTGGCGCAAGCATGGAAAGGGATTTTTACCAACAACACCATTGCTCAACCCAGAGAAGATTTTTGAGTAACTTACGTGCACCACATACAACAAAAAAAGGTTTTATGGCTCTGATGCACAACACACCGAATCGAAGAACGATTTCAGGTTGTGGGAGCATCACAGGTAATGTAACATAGGGCTTGAAAGTGAGTCATGATAACTTCTGGATCCACTAGGGTCCAGTTTTCGTATGGACTCATACAGGTTTGGGTGGCTTTCCTTCAGGGTAGGGTGACACCAGTACTGACTGGACTGGGCCCTCCTGGCCAGGGACACACTGCTGGTACCGAAAAGAAGTCACACCAGCATGTAACATGAGGGGGGGGGGGGGGGGGGGGCTTCTAGTACCCACCACATGCTCCGCTTTGCTATGGGCAGAGTGGATCCAGAAGTCGTTATTTGTCGTTATTTGTTGACTTCTGATGTCGTGACCCGAGGTCGACAACGTGCAGCCATCCTAGCCAGCCTGGCAGACGAGGGACCAGCACCAGCTGACAAGCGCTCAGCTGACTGATGAGTAGGAGTCGCGCCAGCACTACATGTGCACAGTACGGTAACTCACTACATCTTTTCTATTCACTACATCTCTACTACTCACTACATCATTCCTACTCACTACATCATTACTACTACGTAGCCTTTATACACACTTTAATACTACATAATTATACAAATGCTACGATACTGAATAATCTGGCGCCTTGTTCTCTAACTGTCATAGTCTACTACTTCCTCCGCGTCATCGAAATTGTCGCAGTTTGACTAGTGACTTGTCACTTGTTACTGGCAACTCCATAAGCTAAGCCATTCAAAACTTATTACACAGTATGATAGAGTAACGTTCCAGGACAGTTGGACTGAGAGTTTTCATGCAGAGATGAAGTCCTCGTCGTCGCTGATGTCAATGGACGCAAAAATATCGTTCCGAAATATTTCAAGGAAGGTTGAAAGTTGGTCGCGCCTCATCTCAAACGCTTTGACTTTCTCCACAGGACAAGAGCTGCTATGCTTGTCGTCTGCTAGCTCTGGATGATTTCTACTTCACCACCAACGAAGCCTAGTAAGATTACACGATCGTTGCGAAGTCGGTTGATTACCGTCGGCGGAATCACCTCGATCTTGAAATGAACTTTTTTTAGCCGTGGCATGCCCATTTATTTTAGCTGTGTGGTCACAGCTCATGCAGGTAAGTGTACTATCACGTCCAGCGTGCCCTCTTTTTCAGCATCACTGGTATACCATGGTACGGCACCTGCGCGTGCATCACTAGCACTACGTGTAGAGTCTACACGGCTCTTGCAGGTACAATCATGTACTGAGTGTCTCAGCCAGAGCGACAAATTCTATCGCTGTTGCAGGCATTTAGTTTGCTGACCCCTCGATGTTTCTCCAAGCGCTGCCACTTGTTCCACGAAGTCATTCTCACCCCAACTAAGGTAAAACAGTGATGAGGCTTGAGTGAATGGCCATAAGCACGAGAAATGTGCAGGCTGCAACGCCTGACTGATCTCAGCGAGTCGAAATTACCATCGCAGCGACATCAGCGAAGAAATGGCGTCTAGTTCAAAAATTCCAGCTTCCAATAACAGAAAATAGACCTTTGCCGTCACCCTATACTGATGACTATCGCCTATGTCCGATTCCTTGCCTCTGGTACGAGTGCTGGAGAGTAAATACCCCGTTTTATATCAAAAGTCAAACTGCGACAATTTCGATGACGAGGAGGAAGTAGTATCTTCTTCCATTCTTGCATGTTGTATCCCGCCGTTATGAGGCGTTCAATCATTATGAACCTTGCTTTGTCCGTTACTTGTCCCCTTGTCCCGCCGTCTAATATGACTAGTGAGTACAGTATGTGTGCTCTGATTGGCTGCTGTTAGTTATTGTTATGAATATAAGTCCCTGTCTTTTTATACGTTCGTCCTCTCACTCCGGTACTGCTTCTATCTTGATCTCCTCGTTCTTACTCTACCTCTGACCTATCTACAAGGCATGTCCTTGGAAATGGAACTCTTGGTGGGCTGTTGAGTGATGGCGTGCATATATTGTGCACTTGGGATTCTGGGTCTTGTTCAGACTTCGTGGCGGTCCTATTTGGTGTTGTTCGCAACGCAGGCTTTTGACTGACCCTTGGGGTCGGGTCATGACATTTGGTGCTGTGACCAGGATCCGTCACTCAATGTGAACTAATCCTCGGTTCTTTTTCTGGTGTGGCGTTTTTGTCTTATCCAGAATGGCACAGGAAATGATAGAGAAGCTCAACTCCCTTACGCAGGAAGCAGGCCAGGGGCGGGAGACTCCGACCATGCAGTGTTTGGAACGGGCAATAGCTCTATTCGAAGGCGTGGGTCCACCTGACCAAGGGCGACACTTGAGGAAGTTGAAGGAAGACCTGGACTTTCTGTCCCTGATATCCTTTCGGATATTGGGCCGGCATGCCAGCCACCGCACTGATGAATCCGAAGAGCCACCGAGAAAGAAAACTCGTAAAAACTCACGTAAGCCCAAGAAAGACAAGGCGTTTAGTAAGAAGGACACGGAAATACCAACGGACTTGCCGACTACCCCCGACAAGTCCGCGTGATATGCGGCCTCTTTGTTGAATCACATAATTATTATGTCAATTCAATAAAAGTGTTTTTATCTTAACCTGGTTGCGCTCTGATCGCGTGTATGGTGAGGAATGGAGGCAAGGACCAAAACTGTGGGGAAGTCTCATTTTCTTGAGATTGTTTGGTCAGAACCTGGCGGCATGTATAAGCCTTTTTGATACGTGAAGCGAGGAACCTGGGCATATATCTAGAACCGACAAGTAGTGTACTCGCAAGAGGGCTGGTTCGGGATATAAATATTCGGCAGTGACATTGACATACAGGGTTGGGTCTCTGGAGTCACGCTTGTTCAGCGGTAAGAACGGGTATAGGTGTGTAACACATTTTTACATGGTGCCATCACCGGTAGTATATCAGGAGCTGCAGTTTGAACTACTTCTTCATGGTCATGCAGTCATAAGAATGAAAGTGGTCGTTGTTCACTTTCTTTCTAGACATGAGTGGAGATGCTGTCCTTTAGTCAGGCAAGGCTAAGATACAGCATATTTAGGAGAGGACACACAGGCTGACGGGAACGCCAGCAGGTGTGATGTGTGAGAAGTGTTACAACACACGCGGGTAACACACTACTGGCTTAGGACGGTGTATCGGGAGGCACGGAAGGGAGGACCAGATGACAAGTCCTAGAGACGGCAGGCTCAGGGACACTCAGCGGAAACGCCGAGTGACCCAAGTATCCAACGAAAACTGGAAGGAATTGAATTAACCAGTGCTCCTGGTCGAACTAGGACACACATGACTAAGGCAATGGGCCGGGAGGTCCGTAAAGGATCACTTGGCAGCTTTAGGGTCAGGTCACTCTGGTCGAGTCTGAGCCCAGCTGAGGGGGGACGTCGTGTACGAATGTACCAGACTAGGAGAGAAGGCACTCTGGTCGAGCCTGAGATGAGAGGGGCGTCGTGTACGAGTGTACTAGACACATTGGAGAGAAGGCACTCTGGTCGAGTCTGAGCCCGGCTGAGGGGGACGTCGTGTACGAGTGCACTAGACATCCAAGGATGAAAGGATTGAACGGATTCAGGCGCGCTACGGTGCGTTTTGAAATCCGTTCAATCCTTTCATCCTTGGATGAACACTTTCAAGCCCTATAACGAGAACAAAGAGATCGTCAACAAGCAAAGAGCCGAAAGGAAACAAGAGAAAGTACAAAGAGCCGAAAGGAAACAAGAGAAAGTCTGGCAGTCAACTTACCAAATTCCAGGTGCCGTATTTCTCTTTGCACTCGTCCATCACCCATTGGACAGCATCACTTATCTGTAAACAAGGGATACATGAGACAAGGGATATTTGAGAAAATAACAATACGCAGAATACCATTTACAGTAAAAGATACTCGGCTCAGTACCTATGCTGGAAAGCCATTTTAAATACCTTCACTTCTGATCTTTGTTGATACAAGTAGTTGTAATTTCCAATTCCCACCTCCATATGCGCAATATCCAGAACTGAATCAAATAATATAGCATTGGTATTATACAGCAGCATAAGATTACCACGATAACGGTAGGGTGAAAGTGACATACCTCATTAGCAGCGGCAACACAAGGCTCAGCCACATCAGCATACTGTGCGTATGAGTGCTGCATGGTGCTGCAGAACTGCTGTACAGACTGTTGCCAAGTCTGGGCTGCTTGTAGCGCATTCTGCACGTGCTCTACATCGTCTGCCACCACACCTTCACTCAGGGCAGTACACAATGGGTTCAACAGCAGATCGATTTTCTGAGAGTCTGCCAGCAGCTCCTTGAAACTTGTCATAGTCTGCACGAGCGAACTATAACCATCGGCTTCAGGACGGTATATTGCACTCTGTTTATTCTCCTGAACTAGTTCAGCGACGGCCAACATGCGCTGGTGCAGCCGTTTCTCCTTGAATGGATTCATTGCGAACGGAGACAATGCTACACAGCCATGCTGATCCTGATACAGTTGCTCACAAACAAGAGCGTATAGTGAGCTGTTCCTTCCAAATCTAAGCATGTCGAATGCACGCTGTAGCTCGCGTTGACATCTCAATGTGGCGGACTAAAATACATATAAAACACAGCCGAAAATTCAAAGGTGTTAGGAATTAATTTGTGACGGCATCTTTCATATCATGATGAGCCACACGCCTCGGAAGAGTACTCTCGCTGGGCCCATCTGGAATTGGTATCACTTCTTACCTCCAAGAGCTCTTCCAGCAGAAGGCTGGAAGGTGCAAGTTGTTCTTGTTTGCAAGAATGAAGGATTTCTCTCCTTTTTCTTTGCTCTTGCACTTTTCTAGGTTACAGCCAGCCACTTGGCCCAATGCCCAGGCATACTAGGTCTGAAGCTCTATTGACTAATTTCAGGTAAACTCAACAATGCTACTCTAGTGGAAGACCTCATCTCAACTCTCCCAAATGAGCCTGTAATACCAATGGCAAAAGGCTTCCGCTAAGGAAACAGATGCATATGTACACAAATAAATGTATTTCGGTAGGTAGGAATTCAAAAATAAGAGTTAAGCTCATATTCTGACCACCATCCTTGGTCTCTCTCTTCTCTTCCTCTCCCTGTCTCTCTCTCCCTCTTTGTCTATGTCTCTGTTTCTCTCTCTCTCTCTGTCTCTGTCTCCTCTCTCTCTCTCTCTCTCTCTCTCTCTCTCTCTCTCTCTCTCTCTCTCTCTCTCTCTCTCTCTCTCTCTCTCTCTCTCTCTCTCTCTCTCTCTCTCTCTCTCTCTCTCTCTCTCTCTCTCTCTCTCTCTCTCTCTCTCTCTCTCTCCCGGACACTCGCACACACACACACACACGTAATCGAAAAAACAAACTTCGTACTCTGACCTGGCGTTCATTCACCAATGCCAGGTTAGAGAAAGACACACGTGTGTGTGACTGTCAGTGTTTCGCCTGACAACAGTTCATGTGTAAATCAATTTCAAATCCCAGGACACAACTACATACCATTTGCTGGCAGTGATCAATGCACAATGTCCGCCGAACAGCTGGGTCCACCTGGTCACAAGGAGTCACTAGCCTCATCTTGAACAAGCTCATCTTGATGGAAATCTGCGCTGCACGGGCACTAGCGCCCAGATCCACGTTCCATGAGTCCAATGTCATGAAGTTATTGAAGCCCTGCAGGATATCGCCCACATACGCTTCAAGGTCATCGACAGTGGCTCCACTGAGCTCGTCGCCATGAAAAGCGTCCGTGTCGATATTGTCAAACAAAAACGGTTCGTTGGCTGCATTGGCAATAGAGTTCAGGTATTGATCAAAGCTGTCCTGCAGCGTATCGTGTAACTCCTGGCTTGGAACTTCTGTGATGAAAGCCACAATGTGCATGAACTGAGTAAGCAGGTTGGCCTTGATCTGTGTCCTGGAGAGAGCATAAAGTCAGCACAGAAACCCCTGGCAATGGTCAGGCTAGCAGAACTTTCAGACTGTCCAAGCATCTACTATGCTCCGAGCAGGACAGTCACACAGGACAAAATAAGTGTTATATACGCTGTCCTTGGGTGTCCCGCCTTGGCATGGTGATGAGGCTGGACAGCTTTAGCTTGTATAGACTACTGCAGTAGTGGTCAAAGATATACGGACTTGTCCCCGGGTACTGAGCACTCGGCGAGCTGCAGCCGCATGCATGTGCTCTACCGGTGCACCAAACTTGGTAAGGCTGCTTGTTCAAAATATCATCCAACCACGGGGCAATGCTGCCCCGCATCTGCACGAATGACGCCAACCGCGAGTGCACATAAAGGAACTGGTCTACTGCCCACTTGCAAGGACAATATTTATTTCGCGTGTGCGCTCGTGCGTGTGCGCTACATGCAAATAGGGAAAGGGCTACCAGTACATTTGGCACCACTAAGAATATATCACAGAAGTAGACAAACAGCATCAGAAGAGAAGAACATTTCAACATCTTACAACAGGCATACACATGAACAACAAGAGACGGGGGAGGGGACAATTGTCTTAAAATGCTGTATCTCAATGAACAGAATAGTTGAAGTAAAGCAATGAGCAGAGTAAGATCACATACCATCGGCGTTGTCTCTCCTGCACAGCATTTATCCACAAGTGCCATTGGAAATCGTTCAAGAAGCGCTCACTGTTGCTCTGGGCAGCCAGAGAGAATGCATTCAGAGAAATAGCACTACCGCTGGCACTGCCACTGACATCGTTCCTTAGACCAGTGATACTCGATTTCATGGCTGCTTCACTAGTAGAAAACAAGTTGAACAGTACAGATGACAGCGACACCTGTGAGAAAAAGGAAAAGAAGACAGTGTGTTATTCAGCAGTTCTGAAACACTACACTCTTGAGCAGGTTACTAATGTGAACACTGCTACTTGCAGTGGTTGCTGGTGCCAGGATCCATGTACTCTTTCAATTTTCAACAACAGAGTAACAGCATTCTCTGGAAGGTGCGAGGCACAATCTCTGACTACTATCAGCACAAGCTACAGTACTTGTTAGTTAGTTGTTACACGCATACCAGCACATACAATGCACTAGTAAATGCAGCAGTGCACAATGTTCACTGTGACGCACTAGACACCCTTAGCAAACAACGTTATGTTGTAACGGTATTACCGTAAGGCGAGACCAAAAAAAAATAGAGATTCCCGGGCCCTCCCGCACCAAAATCGAGCCAAAGCCAATTTTTTTTTTTTTTTTTGAACAGTTCATACATGTACAGTACTGATCGTGTGAGTAGATCTGTGACGTGGAGTCACACAAACCCGAGCTTGTACGACTCCCAGATGTACACATCAGGGCCATCGTTGGCCGAATTATAGAAAATTGAACGGGTAAACCGCGTACCTGTTTTCTGTAAAAAAAACTGAATAAAAATTACCGGAAAATGCTGTAAAAAAAGTTCAACATGGCATGCCCACATATATAGTCAAGTACATACATGGGAAAAAATAAAAAAATAAAATTCGCCCGCCCGCACCAATTTCACATGGGTCCTGCCCGGGAATCTCGATTTTATTTTGGTCTCGCCTAAGGGGGAAAATACCGTGATTTGGGCTCGACCTTTAGCAAGATGCACGCTATTTTTAGTACGCTGTTGCCACGAGAATAGCTTTTACTTCGCGCGGTACAACCATTTATGTCACCATATACGCGATACAAGGTGAAATGCGTACGGACTATGCAATATTTGGCCAAAAAACGTACTGTTGGTCACAACGATAAATCAGACCCCATAACGTATTTACGCTGCAGCTTCAACGCTATTCGGGTGATCAAGGTACGAGTACCGTAAAAAAAATAGCGTTACCGTTGTTTGCTAAGGGTGTCTACTATTACAAATCTACAACAATAGCAAATGCTACATCATCTACCTATATTTTTTTCTGGTGCACTGTACTTGTGTATAAGAACATGGGTGTGTGAACAAGCCACGGTAAAGAAACATTGCAATACACACAATACACTGTATACATGTACTAGTGCGTCACACTATAATTCTGAAAAACCTGCCAGAAACAAGTTCTGTGGCTGCTTCTACCACCATGCGCTCTACTAGAATCAAATGCAAACTGGAAAGTGCTGTTCCCCTTGAAGGGAGTAGGGTCTGGCTTATACACTGGTACACAGTGTATGCCCTAGAAAACAGTTCAAAATACACTAGATTCTGGTGTCATCAACATGATCGGAGCAGTTACAAACAGTGTACTCTTGAGGAAAGAGCACAGCACAGGGCATACATAAATTGCATAGTATAGGGCATACGTACATTGCTGAGATCAGATTGCTTGTACTGCTGACTCCAAGAGAGGACAGCGGATGTCAATGCTGGCAGAATATGACCGCAGCGGGATGATAATGTGTTCATATCCTGGTGTAGAGATCACAAGGGACAGACCGCGCGCGCACGCGCGCGCACACACACACACACACACACACACACACACACACACACACACACACACACACACACACACACACACACACACACACGCACGCACACACACACACACACACACACACACAGCCACACACACATGCACGCAGCCACACACACGCAACCACACACACGCAACCACACACACATACACACACACACACACACACACCACAGGCCATTAACACAAGCATCTGCATGCCGCACTCACACAACGAGCAACCAGTTTGGGGAATAGGAGGGTTTGTCAATTGCTTTGCCAGGCTCCGAGTGAGTGACAGCTTAGAGCTGTGTGAATGTGTGTGTATGGCAGCTGGGCAGGGCCCTGCTGCGGAGGCTGAGTGAGCCGTATGGAGGCAGCCGGGCAGGGCCCGGCTGCGGAGGCTGAGTGAGCCGTATTGAGAGGCTGAGTGAGCCGAGGCTGAGTGAGCCGTCTGAGTGTGAGAGGCTGAATGAGCCGTATGAGGAGCCTGGTAAGCAAGGTTGACTCCCCTCCATGTATTTACAGAGTTTCGCCGGTAGACGGCATCGGTGTAGTTATTGTAGGCCGGTATGATAATGGATACCGACAGGAGAGAACTAGAATAGGAAACATGATGATGACAATAGTGGAGTGGGTGGGTGGGTTGAGAAAGAAATCCACTGCCAATGCGGACAAAGCAAGAACTGAAGTCAGGAACAGTGGACTTCGGAGAACAATGAGCGTGTGAGAGTTTGTTGGGAACAGAGCATGCGCCTTCTGTGTTAACATATTTTTGCGCGTGCGCAAAAAATCATTTAACACAAGCATCTGCATGCCGCACTCACACAACGAGCAACCAGTTTGGGGAATAGGAGGGTTTGTCAATTGCTTTGCCAGGCTCCGAGTGAGTGACAGCTTAGAGCTGTGTGAATGTGTGTGTATGGCAGCTGGGCAGGGCCCTGCTGCGGAGGCTGAGTGAGCCGTATGGAGGCAGCCGGGCAGGGCCCGGCTGCGGAGGCTGAGTGAGCCGTATTGAGAGGCTGAGTGAGCCGAGGCTGAGTGAGCCGTCTGAGTGTGAGAGGCTGAATGAGCCGTATGAGGAGCCTGGTAAGCAAGGTTGACTCCCCAAATAGAGAACCTCCTATTCACTGTTAACTGTAGAGGGGGTGCCACAGATTGTGGACAATAGTAGAGTGATATTGAGTTACTGAGTGTACAGTCGGTACATAGGTGGCATTCGGTTATGCTCTGGCACCCACAATAAGTGGGCTCAGTCTGTCTGATCAGCGCTTACCCAGGACCGGTGCTGCCAGCTTTCATGGCAGTTTGCATGTGGGCTTCCGTCACTCGGCTGTGCAAGGCACGGCCGAAGTCTCCCCAGGAATGGACGGAAGAGCACGCACGGGAGTGGGCATGTGAGCGGCGGTAGGGTGGCACGAATGGAATCGCTTGAAATCTTGCCTGGAGAGAGCGTCAGCAAGGATGTTGGTAGTTCCCGGTATGTGACGGGCGGTGACCATAAAATTACCCTTGGCGCAGATGAAGAAGAGCTGCCGTAGGAGTGACATCACATTAGGGCAGCGACTGGTGCCAGACTTGAGAACAGCGGCGACAGCTTCGTTGTCGGTATGGAAGCGGATACGCTTGCGACACCACTGGTGGCCCCACGTAGCACATGCAATGCAGATGGGGTACAGCTCCTTGAACGTAATGCAGAGCGGAGTGTGTTGTGGTGACCAGGTGTCGGCGAACCAATGCGTGCCGTAAACTGCACCATGCCCAATGGCGCCAGATGCGTCAGTTTCTATCAGGATGTCGCTGGCCAGAGTCTCCTGGAGATCGAGGAAGAATGACTTGCCATTCCAGCCATCGAGTAGGTGAGACCACCAAAGAAGGTCCAGATGACATTCTGGGGAGAGACGGATGCGGTGGTAGGGCTTGGAAACGTTGCGCGTGGCATCGTACAGTCGGCGCATGAATGTACGGCCCGGCGTGATGACGCGGCTGGCAAAGTTCAGCTTGCCCAACAGCTGTTCAAGCTCCCGTAGACGGCAGGATTGGCGTTGGCGAAAGGCCAATAGTCTGGAGCGGATGTCGTCAACCTTGTCCTGTGGGAGACGAGCCACTTTCTGGACGGAGTCCAGTTCGATGCCCAGGAAGGTGAGACAGGAGGTTGGGCCGACTGTCTTTTCGTCGGCAATGGGAACTCCCAGGTAGCGGAATACGGAGAGGACTACGTTCAGACGCTGCGCACATAGCGTTGAGTTTGCAGGGCCACAGAGCCAGAAGTCGTCCAGAAGGTGCAGGAGGTGGGGAACCTGGAACAGTTCACAGCTTATCTGGCAAAGTGCGTCCGCAATGCAGTTAAACAAGTAGGGTGCGGACCTCAGCCCGAATGGCAGTACTTTGTCATAGTAGAATTGGCCCTGCCACTGGAAACCCAACAAATGGTATGCAGTGGGTGCGACCGGGACCAGTCGAAATGCATTGCGTATGTCGAGCTTCGCCATCAAGGCACCGGTACCTTGACGTTGCAGACGCTCAATGGCATCGTCCACTGTGACATAATGTAGGGAGAACGAATCCTTGTTTATTCCATCATTGACAGACATACGGTCAGGGTAAGACAAGTGGTGAATGAGGCGGAATTTCCCGTTGTTCTTGGGCACTACGCCGAGCGGAGAGCATACAAATGGGTGGAAAGGCTGGACCGAGAAAGGACCGGCCGATTCGTCACGTCGGACCCGGTCAGCAATTTGTTGTTGTACAAACTGAGCATGTTCAATGGCAGTTGGGAGGTTGCCGGAGATGATAGATACAGAAGCACCAGAGTGGCCAATGGGGAACCCGTGTTGCAAGCCATTAAGGATAAAGTCAGAGAGGACACGATTAGAAATACGAGGCAGAAGAGTCATTAGGCGGGCTATGTACAGAGGCGTGGGGAGACTACTTCGCTGCGACGGGCTTGTCCGTCTGGCGGGGTCCCCGGCGACCGTCGTTGGTGCAGCGAGCGGCGGGATGACCTCGGTCGCCGCAGGTTGAGCAGACGTGCAAGCGTTCACAGGGCTGGTGTTGGCATGGGCGGCCACGGTTGAAGTTGAGGCAGATCTGGCGGGTGCTGCCCGCCCCGGCCAGAAATGGCTGCGTAGAACGGCTGGTGTTGGTGCCAGCTGGAGCATGTGGCCCTGCCAAATACTGTGGGCAACGGTCACGGCTGTGGTGCGTTGTGCAGCGCGGACATGATGGTCGGGGTGCCCGGATCAGGTGCAGGCTCCAGAGGCTTTGGTCGATTGCGTCCCAACGAGCCGAGGTTGTTGCCACCGCTGCACGGAAGGCACGGTCATACCCCAGTACAGCTGGGGTCGCAAACTGCTGGTTGGCAGTACAGATAATGTGCTGGTACGTCACCAGCTCCAGTGCTCGGAATGGCATATGTTTCAGTGCGCAGGCCATGTAGATTGTGTAGGCTTCCAGCCAGGCAGTGAAGTCGACAATGGAGCGCTTCTTAGTCACACATAAATTGAGGGACACACGCCGGCCCTCTCCGTTGGCGGTGCTGAGCTCCAAGGGCTCGGACCCTGCGCCCACATTCTCTGGGAGAAGATCCTCCAGCTCAATATATTCGCCGCGTGTGATTTTGTCAAGCAACTTACGCGGGACCGTGGGAACAATAGAGCTGGACTCACGAGTGTTCGCCATGGGCGCTGCGATCGGAGGCAGCGCGGGTTGCATGAGGGAAATGTCCATGGGGCCGGAGTCGACCTGCGGCGGGTGATGGGTGACGGTGTTGGACGCGGTTTGGACCACATCTGCCACTGAGGGGACCGCCGCCTGAGCATGGCCGTCCGGATCCTGGCGAGCTGAAATTCGCTCCTCAAGGCGCTCGACTCGAGCCAGCAGGGGGTGCAGGGCCGTCGACACGGCCGCCGTAACGGAACGTGGATCTAGGCCAGTTGTGAGTAAGCTGGCCGGCTGGGGAACGGCGGACGGGATATCGTCCTGCTCCGCACGAGCATTGCCGGAACGATCCGCACGGGCATTGCCGGAACGATCGGCCGCATGGTCCGCAGGGGCTCGATTTGGAGTGTCGGCATACGGGGACGACGAGGCGCGCCTGCGACTGGAACGCCTGGGCCCGGGAGCCGACTGCTTACGTGCACGGGGCATCTCCGTGAGCTGTGGTAAACCTTGAGATTGAGGTTGAGAAAGAAATCCACTGCCAATGCGGACAAAGCAAGAACTGAAGTCAGGAACAGTGGACTTCGGAGAACAATGAGCGTGTGAGAGTTTGTTGGGAACAGAGCATGCGCCTTCTGTGTTAACATATTTTTGCGCGTGCGCAAAAAATCATTTAAAACCAATGCAATTGGCAGTTCTGTAAGTTTCCTCAATCCCACCACAACCCAGCAGGATGGACCATTGTAATGAACTTCGAGACTCACACACACAATCACACACAACGTGTCCCCGATTCAGCGATTGGACTACGTCATATCATTTATACTATATGCTGCTAGTACTCATTTACCATACACATTTATTTTCACTCAGAAAGATTTTACAGCTCTCTTACCTGACTGGATTGCAGAAGACTACGCAGTGACTCAAGTAAAGCCACGATGACCACAGGGACCAACACACTATACTGGCGTGTATAGCCGATGACGGGTGCAATGTATGCGGTCAGCGCTTCTACTTCGTCTTGGCCCAAACCTTCGTCTATTGTGTCTTGTAAGCAATGTCGAACACTAAAGACAAGCAAATACCAAAACAACCAGTGGTGATCACATCGCTCCTGGCACTACGAGTATGAAGGTTAACACACACGCACACACGCACATCTATTTCTGATGCATGCACCGCACACCCGGAACCATATCCTACTACTTGTACCACTACTATCAACAAGCTACTTATGCGGTGCGTCACAGTGTCTTCCACTCCCGAAACTAACTGCGATGCGAGGGGAAATAGTGAAAAGCGAGCAAGAGTGAAGCAGAATGAAACTTAACAAACCAAGATTTCTTTTTAAAGGTAACCTTAGCGAAGGTCCCTGGTTCGAGCCCGGGTGGTGACAGTCTATTTTTCCTCAGACGTTCCCCTTCTCATTCCCTGAAACTGATGAATATGCATCTGGGGCATTGGGGTTCAGCAAAAGCACAAGGAGTGGATAAGAAAAATGAGAGGAGAGGCTTGCAGTTACGACGAGGTTACTAGAACATGCAGGTGAATTTACGGAACAAGTAAACACATGCGCACTGATCAAACGAGCTACAACTGCTGGCCACACTCCATGCCACAGAGAAACAGATTGGACCATGCTTACGTTGCAAGGCTCGTGACCCTCGTGACAATGGCTCTTAGAGCCTGCATCAGAAATGGACTCATCAAAGCAAATGATGTCAAATCCACTTCCAGTCCTGACGTAGCCATGTGCTGACCGGCAGACAATGCATCCAGCATAGCCGCATCTTCATTAGCTGCATGGCAAGCCATTAAGGCTTTATTGATTTGGTCAGAACACGAGTGACACTTCTCGACCATTGCTTCTGGAAATGGCACAAGCAAAGCAACAACAAAAATATATTAGGGCTTACACACCCAGACAGGCACTTCTAACCAAAGCAAATGCACAAGCCAAACCATTCATCTCACAGCAGGCATAGAGAATGAGAACAAGGCAGGATACTAGTACTAACCTGGCACAGGGTTGTTGACCAGCAGGGAGAGCCACAGGTTGCGAAGCAGTTCCACACAAGTAAACCAGAGCTGCTTAAGCTCGGGCAACTTGCCGGTGGATGCAGCAACTGACAGTGTCCGACCAGTCAGTGCAGATACTAGCTGATCAGCGGACCGGTACAATGATATCTGAACACACATTACAACACACATTGCAACACACATTGCAACACACATTACAACACCAACATTGTAGAATGGATACAAATGTAAGCGCATAGAACCCACTTTGTATATTGGAGAGACTGATAAAATACTAAATAGCAATGCTATTAAATGCAGGAACAAAACAGTCACAGTAATACCTGCTAGAAGTGTGATTTCTGAACTTCTAAATAGTGTGATGCTGGGGTAGCACAGCCAGCGTTTACTGGTACAATTTTTGGCCTTTCCCTTTACAGCAGGGTGACAAGCAGCTTCGGTGCACACGGCTGTTCGCGCACGGACATCTAACAATATGGAGTCGTTTGGTGCGATTTACGTAACGCGGTGCAAACCTCATGAATACGATGGGAGTTTGCGTTTTGGGATGAATCTCATGTCACTCTCCGGGTGGTTCCACGATTTCGCAAGTCAAACCAGGATTTATTATTTGAAAGCGCTCGAGCGAGATACTCAATATCCAGACAATTTGAGAGAGAAGGAAGGTAAAAGGAACTCCTGCCGTGGTCAACCAGCATCCTGACCTTTTCGAACCTCTCCAAGCTGTCCCTGGTAGTCTGGATATTGACGCACGCACTGATTTTCAGCTTCTCCTCGCCGGGATCACGGGTGCAACTTTCAAATTTGCCGATATGCACTCGAACAAACGCACAATTGGATCTACATCACAATTTCGGGGCTATCTGTGTGCTTGCTGCCTTTTTCAGCAATACCCCACATGTCTACTGGGCAGTTTCCACCAGGTCTCGGCCTCCTGGACTCAACAGCGACTCCAGCGCCATGCCATCTGTCCCCTAAATCGCATGAAAAGGTAGCTCAGCATCGAACGCACGGGACCTGAAGTTTGTGCACGGGACGTGATAAAACTTGGTGAAGATAGCCAGAAGATAGTCCTCTACCTGGGAAAACTGAAAGCTAGACTGGGAAAACTCCTGAAAGGGCTTCTTGACGCAGGCATGTCAACGATGAATCAAGGAACGAGCGAGAAAGAAGGCTTGACTTGTGCAACGCGGAACAAACTGTTCCTGAGACGAAGTTGGCCATGTGAGGTACCAGCGGAAAGCTAGTTTCAAGAGGAACACGGAATACCTGTTTTCCGGGTAAACCTGGCCTGGTAGCTTTCTAAATCGAGCGAAAACCACAGCGAAATCGGCTGCTGAGAATTTGAAAATTCAAATTTCCTTGCCGATCCAGCCCAATCGAGACTTTTGGCTGCCATCTTGTTAAATGTCCAAATTTCGCGAAAAAAACAGCCGTGTGCAAGACAATAAGATTGCAGGTTAATTGTTTTACACATATACAACTGTAGTAGACTTACCATATCGTATATAGTACGTTATTTTGTGTACGTCGTGTGTACGTTATGTTGGTGCATGCGCGTGTTGCTGTGGTATGAAAAGCAGTCTTTGTCTTGAGTTCATCATGTCTTCGTCTTGAGTTCGTCTTCTCTAGTTGTGTTTCGTCGTCGTCGTGTCAATAAATAGTCTTCGAATGTAGTTATCGTCGTCCCTTTGTATAAGTGTGGAGATGGCACGGGACTGGGAGCAGGTGGAGAAAAGGCAGTTACTACAACAACTATACAGTGCAGCATAACAGAACGTATTTAGTATTTACCCAACAGTCAGAAGCCTTCTTGCTGGAAAGTGGTGGAGGGTGTCCAATCAGTAACGGCCACTCTTCACCGCTGACCGCCCACCGCTCGTATTGTGGCAGCAGGGTGCGCATCTGCCTCACTGTTGCATTGAACTCCTCTGGGCTGTGACGAAACACAACAATGCGCAAAATACGTATGGATTATACCATGAGTATGAGGGGTATACAGCGGAAAATATAAGGGACACGGTATACACAGAGTACGAATGGTATAATCCATTTGATTTATCCCATGTACTGTCCCAAATAGAGCGTGACTAACACTAAAATCTTCCCTGTTTACTCTCTGACGTGACCCGGGGAATATTTTTGACCCCGACAGGGTATATCACTCTATATTTCCCGCTCAGAACAGCTGCTGATTGGCTGAAATTGCCCAAATCGCATCGTACCATGGGATAAACTTATATGGTCAAAACCCATTCAATACTTGTGACACATATACAAGAAGATATCACGAGGGACATACGCCAAACGTCAGATGGCACAATGCGCATCATGGGAGAGTGCGCAATAGATCTTTGTGGAAGCTGGATGGGGCATAGCATGCTAAGCACAGAACAGGTTAACGATAGTCAAAGCCAACAACAGTTTTCACAGTTTCAAGCTTCCCGCTTTCCCCGCATATCATCAATAACTCTGTGGATTGTGTGGTGTGCAGTGTGGATGACATTGACAGCTTCATGCTGTTCCATAACGCTATAATTATGTTTGCGTCACTGCAAATGTTGAACGAGATCTAATATGTTTTAGTGTCAACATGTGACAAGTTAGCGATGCAGACTAACGTCATTACTTACACATGAGGACACACCCGATTCACAAGACTGACAACATGTTTGTCAAACCATGACCACATGAGCAGCATTTCCGCCAATGTTGTCCAACCAACAGGCTGGCGTACAAATGCCACAAACTGACGCCGCCAGAACAGGCCCCGCATAGCCTGATCGCATGTAGAACAGCAACAACACAATACAAACATCAAGGGCGCCTTATAGTTACAGCTTTGAATAGGCCCGGAGTGATAATAATAATTATGCTACGGTTATTCCATATTCACCAAGACTCCTCCATTTGCAATTCAAAGGCAATGCAACTGAACAACACACTCCTACTAACATGCAAGAACAGTGCCAAGAAGCAACATGACGTAACCAGACCACAAGTGTGAAGTGTGACTGGACATCACCTTGTAGAAGACCAAAGCACCACATCAATCAAGACAAACGCATACCGCGTCCAATGCAGCCTCAGTCAATGACGCTGCTTCATCTCTGATATAGCCGCGTAGTAGATCAAAGGAGCTCTCCACCAATGGTGCAATCTTGGATATAATAGCACGGTGCTTCACACCTGCTACAGTAGGTACGTCTATCATCATCACACACAGGAGAGTATTGTAATGCATCCATCATGAAAGAGCAATGAAGAACAGTGCTTCACATCTAACAGTCAGTGCATATCATGCATTGGTACACAGATTATACACCATATACCGCACACAGACACACATGCAGACATCCATTGCAAGACGCATGGTAGTCTAAGCAGCAGATGTAACACCACACCAGTTAAGGTCAAGCGAGTATCAAGTATTGCCACTAGACACCTCGTGGATACATACACACATGACTGCATATGTGTGCCAAAACGCGTGCATGAACACCCATTCACAACCAACAAGAAGTTCAGACAGGAGTACACAATATTGTACATGTGCACACATGCTGTGAAAGAAGGATCTACCTACGGGATTACACACGCCATTACGCACATGTACATGTACACACGCACATACGCACACGTACGCATGCAAGACTGCCCATTATTGTCCACATACCTTCCGGTTGTTTTGAGAGTGCATGTAAGCTGAACGGAGGGATTTCCTCGTCGTGCTCCTGACTATGTAACTCGACATGCATCACAGCACTGGTGTGCACAAGGTAACAACGCAAGCACACACGCAAAACACACATGCACATACGCAGCAGCAGCAGCCCATGCAAGACAGAACACACAGTCTATTAGCAGCGTAAGCGTTTCGACGTGCAAAAGGAATTGTAAATGCTGACCACAGACTGCCAGACCCTGGGTAGCAAGCACTCAAAGCAATGAGTATGGGTATCAGTAGGCAGAACTGCAATGGTGTGTGGATTGCTGCCCTGTGCCGTGCACAGGGCACTGTCTACTTCGAAATGTCGTGTGAAGCTAGCAGAGATTCCTCTACTAAGTTACAATGTATATGCTAAACTCACGCCTTGGACGTTGATATCACAGGAGCCATATCATCATGATCTTCCTGAAAAAGAGAAAGCAAACAGACAGGAAAAAGTTGCCGCTGCACTCAAACCTCTCTTGTCCAAGTATGATAGGACCAATGGGTGCCCGTAACTTGGAATAGACCACACAACAGTCATGTAGTAACGTTACACGTGACATTGGTTTCCGTTATTTTGATCCACTAAATCAACATCCAGACAATCTACAATCAACCACAATAGACCATGGCATCTCCTAAAATTAATGCCAAAAGTTGTGATTTACAGAATTTCAACTTGGCCCAGCGCAAACAAAGTGAATGACTTTCAGTTCTCATGAGATACTTCTCATAACTGCCAGCACCTTTGGAGGCCTTCCAAAGCTATGGTTTCAGTGTGTGGTGACATTCACGCATTTACACGTTCACAAAACAACAATTCATGAGTGTGTGTGCACTGGGCAGCAGTGCTCGGATGTGTTGTCCATTTTTCAGGAAACTTATCTACCTCACATCAGTCCATTTGAGGAACCCCTCGCTTTGCAGTTTTCTGGAGCGTTAAATTTCTCTTTTTTGCCGCATGATGCGTGCATAGTATATAGTACTGGGCGCTGTCTATGCGCCTATCATTTAGTCATGGCGGATATCTGGAGGGACAAGGACTCCTACCTTTTTTTTCTTGTTCTTTACTATTGGAACACCGAACAAAGGAACAAGGTCGCGGAGCTTATATTTTCTTGGGGATATCGTAAATAAACAAAACGTAGAATCAACAAAGTCACATGCTCTGTTCGTGGTGAACCGTCCGATAACACAATGTTTTTTTCTTCACACAGTGCGCATACGGGACACTGCAGCCACACACTATCAAACATGTATAATGCACTCACCAATGCCTGATCTATGTAGTGGACCGTCTGAGTGTGTTCGAAAATATCAGCAGGCAAATAGAACTGGCCCAAGTCTGCATGAAAATCCATACATGACACCGTCATAACCCCACATTCACACCGATACAAGCATGTACATATAGATAACCATGCAGAGGCACATATTCACGTTCCCATGCGCAGTCATATATACACTCACACGCACACAGATGCACATACACACATCCGCATGCACACACGTGCGTATACATACACAACGCACTTGGCATGGCAAGGTACTACTGCCAAAATACATAATTTTATGATACAGCAGATACTGACATCCTATCACTTTGTTTGACGTGTGCTATTTTATTCAGCAAAATAAAATAAATGTACTATAGATTTTAATAATGCAATGAATATAACTAAATAGCACATTAGAGCTTGCGGTAATGTAGGTTAACACATTGCACAAGCCACCACTTCACACGCGCTCCAGCGGCTTCCAAAGAGCCCGCAGATCCCACGCTATTCATTGATGCATGTCAAGTAACACGTACATGCACGCTGTGGTGGCATGTAACATGCGTAGGTCTACGCCGGAACTCACCTGAACTCGCCAGCCAACCAGCCATATGCGGCTGCAGCACACATCGGAGCTTGAACCCATAACGCATACACCATACTTCGCGCTGGCCGTATTGCTACTTCATATTTGCTTTGC
This sequence comes from Sycon ciliatum, assembly GCF_964019385.1. Classification (NCBI taxonomy): domain Eukaryota; kingdom Metazoa; phylum Porifera; class Calcarea; order Leucosolenida; family Sycettidae; genus Sycon; species Sycon ciliatum. The sequence goes on from NC_088643.1 coordinate 85,804,126, forward strand.
TTGGGTAGTGAGAAGAACACCGGTTTGTTCCTTTCTCCTTTCTCACTCCCTTTCTCTCTCTTTCACCATGCCACAAGGCTCGGTACGAGGAAGCAGACGTGGACGCGGACGCGGGTATGCCGTCGAGGTTACCCGTCACCGCTCGGGTAGGGCTTCGACCTCGCCATACGCGCGGACTGACGGCATGCGCGCCTTCGCGCCTGATGCCTCCGACACACCGTCAGCAGCTAGTTCAGACTTCTGACCCCGCTCCAGGCACCGACGCTTCTATGCAGGACGAGCCCTCATTGCTCTCCCCGGACATCATTTCCTCAGCCGTTATGAAGATGAACGCCCTCCACCCTCTCCTCGAACGCGTGGAACGCCTGGAGAACAGACAGTGCTGAGTCTGATCTGGAAGCCGATCTCTCCCACGCGCGCGCTCCGCACCCGAAAGATCGCTCCCACGCTCCGAGCGTCAAGCTCCGGACCTATCCTGCCCGGAACTTCCAGTTCTATCGGAACCTCCGACTTTGCCAGGACCTCCAGTTCTCTCCAAGCCCTCGGTTCTACCCACACCGCCACGTCGTGCGATTGAAAAAATCCAGCGCGGAGAGTTTGTGGAACTTGAGGAACTCTTGCCGGAAAATTTCAGCTCCCAAGTCCCAGGGACAGGAGCCAATACAACTGGTTACAGCTGGCGGCGACATGGCTCAGCTCTCGCTCAACCTCAGCGCAAAGCACACGCGCGCCGCGCGCGATCAACGACTTCTCGGCTTGGCTGGAGGCCTGGACGATCTACATGGGCATCGTCGTTCTTGCTCGTTCTGACCGAGCTGATGAGCTTGTCTGCTACCAGCACATACTTTGTACTGCGAACCAACAGTTCACGACGTCTGCTGTGCTGAACTATGATCGAGCATTTCGCCAACACACCGCCAGCATGGCACTGCGCTGGGACGTGATCAATCAGACGCTGTGGAGTATTCGCCTACTCCGCTCTCCCCGTCTGTCATGCAGACGTCTCCTGTGCTGAACTATGATCGAGCATTTCGCCAACACACCGCCAGCATGGCACTGCGCTGGGACGTGATCAATCAGACGCTGTGGAGTATTCGCCTACTCCGCTCTCCCCGTCTGTCATGCACCAAATGCACGCTCCAAAACAGCCGCGACCGCTGCCTGCCCACATGCCGCAGCTCAACACGCACAGCCCTTTCCATCAGTGGCGGGCAGCACCCGCCAAATCTGTTTTAACTTCAACCGCGGCAGGCCCTGTTCCCGCACACCCTGCGACCGTCTCTACGCCTGCAGCTCATGTGAAGACAAAGGACATGCCGCCACATCCTGCACCAGCACCACCCGCTTCAGGTGGCAGCGCCCTGCAGATAGCCACGAGAAGACTTCGAAGCCCACTGAGAAAAAGTAAGCCGACTTCCACTCCCCTGAACACTGTCCGCTTTCACACATTACTGCCTTCCTCGGAATTGTGCTGGACACGGTGCGCATGGAAGCCCGTCTCCCAGACGACAAACCGACGGACCTCCGCGAGCTCCTCAGCGAGCTGTCACGCTGCACCCAGACCACGCAACGCAAACTCGATCACTTCCTGGGGAAACTCTCCTTTGCGTCGAGCGTCGTCGTACCAGGCAGAACATTTACGCGGCGCTTATGGGATATCAACAAGAGGTTTAGCCGCGCCAAGCCCTATTTCCGTATCACTCTGACAGGCATTCCAGCAGCTGGCACCATCGGCACAGCAAGCCCCGGACACTGCAATCCGCCTCCCTCTCCTGGACTGATGCAGGAGGTCGCCGACCTGGCAGCCATGGCAATCGCCCCGACAACACGGCGCACGTACGCCACTGGCGAAAGGAAATTTACGCAATTCTGTGCGTTGCAGAGATGGACGCCCATGCCGGCTACAGACACGATGCCCAGCTGCTTCGCAGCACACCTCACACAATCGGTTCAACCACAGACAATGCATGTCTACACGGCCGCAGTACGCAACATGCATCTCGAAGCCGGATTCCGAGATCCAACGATGAACGCATTGCTGCCGCCACGTGTTATGTGAGGCATCAAGAGGACGGCGACTGACCCGGCAATCCAGCGCACTCGCCTCCCAATCACCATTGATTTGCTGTGGAAGCTCCTCAACCCACTCAGCCTGGACCAACGGCGTCACCAGCAGGACAAGGGCATGCTCAAGGCGGCAATGGTGCTCGCCTTCTTCGGATTTCTTCGATGCGCTGAATTCACTGCGCCTCCAGCCGGGTTTGACCCTGCCACTCATGCCACGCGCCAGGATGTGACTCTGGATGTCACTCAAGGACGCACATATATCCGCTTCCACATCAAGCAATCGAAGACGGACCAACTTCGTCAGGGCCATGCAGATAATCGGTAGTACCACTTCGCAACCTTGCCCGGTTGCCGCCCTCCTGGCATATTTTACAGTCTGTCCGTCTGACGCCACTGACGCATTCTTCCGCTACCGCCCTGGGAGACCGCTGACCAGGCAGGCACTGACAGAAGAGCTCCGGCAGCTTCTCCCACTCACGGGAACACCCAATTCACGCGATTACGCTGGTCATTCGTTCCGCATCGGTGCCGCCACAACTGCAGCCATGGCGGGTACCCCGGACTGGCTAATCAGGGCAATGGGCCGATGGAGAAGCGACAGTGTCTTGCGCTACATCAGGACAACCGACACAGACATGGGGCAGCTGACCCAAAAGCTGTCAGAGGTACAAGCGCATCACAGAACGCATGGAGGTATGTAAGAACCCGCCACGCGGGCACGCAACTCGCACCCATGCACGTACCCACACGGCTGACCGTTTGGAACAGCACAGCAACTTGCTCTGCTAGGATTGTGCTGACAAACTGCGCTGATAGCAACAACAGTGTCATTCACGTGCATTGCAATGTGTCACAACTTAGCATGGAGGCTGGGCAACCATGGGCCAGCTATCTCCTCTCATCTGGCAATTATCACGGCCTGCGGCCATCACACTCGTACTCCCACACTCCTGCCTCCTAACGGGCATTGCACTTCGTGCGTGGGCCGTCCACACTCCGTCCATTTCATGGGCGCCCATCTCATGGGCTGCACTTTGTGCGTGGACATACATACACACTATCATACAGGCCGTCCACACTCCGCCCAGTTCATGGGTGCCCATTTCATGGGCTGCACCTCGTGTGCGTGGGCCGTCCACACTCCGTCCATTTCATGGGCGCCCATCTCATGGGCTGCACTTTGTGCGTGGACATACATACACACTATCATACAGGCCGTCCACACTCCGCCCAGTTCATGGGTGCCCATTTCATGGGCTGCACCTCGTGCGTGGACTATCCTACATGATTATCACATGCCAGATTCGGTTGCCCAGCACTCCATGAATCCTCCATATGATGTGTGCTCTCCACTGGTCTGCAATAGCGAGTGCATGCGTGTTAATAGCACATTAGAGCTTGCGGTAATGTAGGTTAACACATTGCACAAGCCACCACTTCACACGCGCTCCAGCGGCTTCCAAAGAGCCCGCAGATCCCACGCTATTCATTGATGCATGTCAAGTAACACGTACATGCACGCTGTGGTGGCATGTAACATGCGTAGGTCTACGCCGGAACTCACCTGAACTCGCCAGCCAACCAGCCATATGCGGCTGCAGCACACATCGGAGCTTGAACCCATAACGCATACACCATACTTCGCGCTGGCCGTATTGCTACTTCATATTTGCTTTGCTTGGGTAGTGAGAAGAACACCGGTTTGTTCCTTTCTCACCCACCCACCTCTTCCCATCTATGAATAATATTGATATCCTTGATTCAACACAGGTATCATAATTCATACAAGACGAAAATAAATAGGAGTGCTGGGCCAGCTATCTCCTCTCATCTGGCAATTATCACGGCCTTCGGCCATCACACTCGTACTCCCACACTCCTGCCTCCTAACGGGCATTGCACTTCGTGCGTGGGCCGTCCACACTCCGTCCATTTCATGGGCGCCCATCTCATGGGCTGCACTTTGTGCGTGGACATACATACACACTATCATACAGGCCGTCCACACTCCGCCCAGTTCATGGGTGCCCATTTCATGGGCTGCACCTCGTGTGCGTGGGCCGTCCACACTCCGTCCATTTCATGGGCGCCCATCTCATGGGCTGCACTTTGTGCGTGGACATACATACACACTATCATACAGGCCGTCCACACTCCGCCCAGTTCATGGGTGCCCATTTCATGGGCTGCACCTCGTGCGTGGACTATCCTACATGATTATCACATGCCAGATTCGGTTGCCCAGCACTCCATGAATCCTCCATATGATGTGTGCTCTCCACTGGTCTGCAATAGCGAGTGCATGCGTGTTAATATAACTAAATGCGCACTCATATCACAACCATGGGGACGAATCATGTACATGTATTCCAGAACGTTTTCTTGTCACAATTATCAATGGAATATCCATGGTTGTGATATGAGTGCGCATTTAGTTATATTCATTGCATTATTAAGATTATTGTCTCCACGTCGCCTTTTTACTATAGATTTCCACATTTTAATATGATTATTGTTGCATAATTGCTGCATAGCACACTGCCATTGCCTTTTGGTCATGAAACCGTTACGTTTGCGGTTTCAAACGGTTTTCATGCACAGGTATAATCAAGAGTTCATAACCCCCAAGAGTGTGCAACGGGCATAGACCCAGCGCTCGGCGAAATTCCTACATTAAGTCATGCGCAGCTTGTCATCCGAGGTAAATTTGGGTTCTTTGCGATTTCTGGAAACTATACCCTGAGCCGTTCCTAACTCAAGGCTGTAGCCTCGACTTTTCGAAGCTTTTTTTGAAGACATTTCGGACGTACACGTCGTACTTTCTCAAAAACAAACTCTTTCTCCAAGAATCCATGGACATCACGACAGGAAGAAGTGAGGACGCTGTTAAAAATATTGCATTGCCGTCGAGGACAATCATTCTGATAGCTGTGCAACTCAGCCGAAAAATGCTCCTTCGACGTATTCTCTCAAGTTAGTTCCTCAACCATTTGATATCATCTTCGAGGAAAGCACCGGAAATATGCCGATGGCCTGAGGAAGAAATTGTTCTTGAAGAGACTGACTGCACTGGTGAAAGAAGAAGGCATTGAAGAGTCACCATTGCATCGAAAAAATAAATAGTTTTGTCTTTAGGATCCTGTGCTTTCTTTCACTTTTGCTTCTTGAGCTGAGGCTCAGACTCAGACTAGAATCGCAGTTTAGGCAGTTTACCCTTGGGAAGCATCCTGGTTTGGCTGTAAATTTTAGAAGAATTCATCGGCGTGACTCATCGCACTGCACCAAAAATGACGCAATGAAGGAATTCCGCCGAGCGGGCTTCCATACAGGGACTGATCAGGAGTTGCACACTCTTGGGGGTTATGAACTCTTGGTATAATGTAGCAGTGCTTGGTGTACAGCACCAATCTTAACGTCATGTGCAGGATAGCAGGAAACTCTCAACCGTTGGCACATGTCTACAATGAAGACTAATGTCGTTTCACTCATTGGCCGGAGCTTTTGATTTGGAGAAGGTTGTAGTGACGGCTATAATGTACATGTTTTAGATCCAGTGGAGAGGAAATTGTGAGAATTTCGGCTCGGCACGGAGGACAAAACCGTCTTCATCACCACAATTCAACTTGAAGTTAAGGCAGCCTGGTTTTGATGTCAATGTATAGGTCTCAATCGTTTATAAAAAAGGTGTGTGGTGCGATTGTTCATGTTCATGTGCTGGAGTCCAATAACCGGTTATAATCGGTTATCCGGCCGTTACTTTATAGAGGATACCCGGTCATGCAAAAGTTGTGACCCTTTAAGCCCTAGTTTTTTTTAAAGGCTTATAGCTTGACTGCAAAATGGCAGAGGAATAGGCCCACTTTTCGGCAATAGGGAGACTAAGGAAACCCAAGTGCTTGTGTCAGCCACACCACACAGAATCTAGGTGCAAGTACAGAAGTACAAGAGCAGGTCATACGCGGAACAATCCCAAAGCACAGACGTAGAACACACTGAACTCACTGGGATCGAGCCCATCGTTTAGTTTTAGACGAGCTAGATTGTGCTCAATCCCGTAAGGCTTCTTAAATCTAGCAGAGACCCAGCCGAATTCCTCAATCGGCAGTTTCATTTCAGCAAACCAGGTGTTGATGATTTCACGGCGAAGAGCAATATCCTCATCAGTGGATTGCAAGATGTACAAGTCCAGGGCCATGTTGAACTAAACACAGAAAAGCACAAACAGGTCGCATGTCACACGCAGGGGTGAGTGTGCGCACGTATGCATTGTATAACATACACACCCACATATGCATGCGCACACGCGCACGCACACACACACACGCCTACGATGGAATGATGGAATGATGGTACGTGAGCATAAAAAAAGGCGTCTTGCTAACTGACATGGTTTGTGGACATGAGCATGAAAACACGTATCAGCAGAGGGAAGGCAACCATGTATCTACTGAGCAAGACAGGATGGGCAAGTAACATACAGGCAAGCAGAAACCAACAATACGTGCATTGCTACTACTCTGCAAGGTTCATATGTGAATGACACACGTTGCAGTACACATGGTCTTGAGTCACCAGAACCAACAGCGTATTCATGGACACTGCACAAGCTGGCCATGGGTCCCATGCTTACCAAGTCATTGCTCTTGATGTCCTCTCGTCTGCCAGCAAAGAGCACAAAGCAACAAAAGATGACTTAGTGGTCTGGACTGGCCAAAGCACCTATCAGTGGTCTGAATCATCTAGAACACATCGCAGTGGTCTGAACCAAGAAGATGCATGGATAGATTGCTCCAGACAAGCAGGGAGTGAAACGTTCGCATATGTAAGAACAGAGAACTTGACCAGATTCAAGACAACTGGAACCCAGGAAACACTGTGCTACTACAGGAAGAATCAACAGATAAAAGCAAAACCTGTTGCAGAAATGACCAGTAGCACAAATCATCAATACACAAGGGACCTGGCACAGCGAAAACAAACAAACACAAGCTTACTCAATATCAAACATTGACAAGACATTGCTCTCGTGCACAGCACGTGCCAGCTGACTGTCAGAGCAATGTGTTGACAGAGGGAGATCCCATGCAGGCCGATCGTCTTCGTGATCCTAAGAAAACAAGAACACACAAGCACACAAGTTCGTAGCATGATAACCCAAAACAATGCACTGCTTTCAAGTCAGCACTTCCATTGCATGTGTTGAACGTAACACTTCCAAAAGGAAACAGCAGTATGCGATGGAGTATGCTGGTAAATAACAAAAAAATTAATTCAATACAAGTGGCGCAATGTCATGTGTATGCCAAGCACAGGTTCCACGGAATAGTAACAAGAGGACAGAACTGCTCTTTAGCGCTTTCTTTCCTGAAATCCCTCACCACATCTCCATCTATTCACATTAACGTCTTGCTAAATGGATAACATGCCTTCTCTGCTGCGAGACAGAGCGCTGGTTTTCAGGGAGAGTACATAGTATGTGCGCATGCATTGTTCCCGGAACGAGAGAGCTTGGAAGCTCAGGGCCCTACGCTATGCTTTGTTACTTAGCTCATCGTGCATGTTGTGGGAACTGATGGAAATGTTTCCTGGGAAGGCGCTGACTGTGCCGAGCACGCGCGTTCTGGAGTCGACGGGATCACTCTGCCGACGTTTCCTGTGACCAGCGCTGATTCGCCCGTTCACGCCTGTTTTGGAGACGACGGGATCTCTCTTCCAAAGTATGTTTTTGCTGACGCATCCTATCACCTATTCGGCAACTAACATCCATTCTAATTTCATTTCCTCCTCGTCTCCCTATTTCTTTCCAGAAAGTCTCTCTATACATCAGGGAGTCGTACTGTATTGGCAGCTACCCTAACGGGTCACGCCGCCCACCACCCAAGCATGGGTATGATGAGGGACAGTGGCAACAGAAACAAAAAACAGCAAGCAGGGAGAGAAAGCAAGAGAAAGACGGCGATAGTAGTACATCTGGTGTGCGACGTATAGAAAAGAGAGATGACAAGAGATGCGCACAAAATATGAAACAATAATTATTTTTGCAGTTCCGAAACAATCAACCAGGTGATGGAGTGTGGGCACCCGAAGTCCCACCTGGACTCCACTGGAAGAACATCCCACGCAGGGATATCAGCGATAGGCCAAGCGTTGAAAAACAGCCATGAGGACACATCGTCTAGAAGTCCACCGCGCTCGAACTGAAATTGCAGGTTCAAACAATTTCCCACGCGGCGTCAGGCAGCGTAACTCTTCTCCCTGCATCACCATCCATCTCCAGCAACCGTCTCCACTCACAGCTCATGCCTCTGCCACCACTGTACTCCTCCGAGCTTCGCAGTTTGAAACTATTCGGGGGTCAGCTACACCACCGCGAATGGAGAGACGAGGACGACAACGGTCGTGACTGAAAAGACACTGCCTTGGCGACCGCGTCGCGGAACCCTCGCCCCAGCAAATTCAGAAATACGCCAGGGGCAACTCTGGTGGACCCAGAGCCACCCCCTTGGCAAGACTAGTAAGAGGAACGACTGAAAACTCAGATAAAATGGAGCTACAAAAAGTGCAACCGTCCCCTTCAAGCACAGTTGCAACACACCGGGAGTCGTATACATGTACATAATATTGTGGCCAGGTGTTTGTAGCCAGCTGTGTTTGATGGTACGGTACGGTACGGGACAGATAAGGGAGCCAGCAAATGGCCAGCTGTGCGATACGGTACGGGACAGATACGGGATAGCGCCAGGCGTGACACAAACAAACAAACACCAAATTAAAGCTGTGTGGACCCTGGCTAGCGCCAGACGTTACTGAAGTAACGTCTTCTGCATAGCTACGGGAATAATCCACTATAGAGGCTGTGTGCATATGCACCTCCCCATACTGGCATAGCTGAAATTCTGAGGAGTGCTCCTTTGAAACTAGTACAGGTACACGTTTCCCTATTTAAAGTACTAGTGTATCTTACGGCTCCATCTCAAAAGTAAAGCATACAAAATTGAATACACACTGGCATATACTCACCTCGGTGTCTTCTTCGTCTTCTTCTTCTTCCTCATCATCCATTGCCGCCACGTGTTCCGCAACAGGCATGCAAGAATCCTCTTCCACGTCCATGCTATCAACATCTGCATCATTCTCCTGATCTGTATCATTCTTCTGATCATCATCCTCGTCTTCCTCTGCTGCTGACGAGTCAAGCAAGCAGACTTCAATCCCACGGTTTCTCATAGCCCGGGATAACTCACCGTGCTTTGGGTCCATGGACAGAATCAGCCTGGAGACACAAGAATGACCAGCAAGACACTAACATTTGTACGTGTGTATGCCCACACGCCCACACACACACACACGCGCGCACACATGCGCGCGCACACACACACACACACACACACACACACACACACACACACACACACACACAGATGCACGCACACATGCATGCACACATACACAGAGACTGGTGGTCCACAATACAGCCAGAGCTCTTACCTGAAGTTAGGCTGAGGCTTTACGGTGACAATTTCACCATCCTCCAAGCCACGTTCATCGATGGTCAACACACCATCTGGCTCCAACATGGCGTTCAAACGATCGAGAACTGATGGGCTATGCAAGCAACATACAGGAGAGCAATCCAAAAAAGTTGTTTGCTATGATATCCTCCTGATCAGCACCAAATTAGTCGCACCCAGCAAAGATAGCTAAAAGTCACACCTACGTGTAGCAGCAAGATGGCCTCTTCTCAAAAGCCATTCTTAGTCTATTATAACTAATACATTCAAAGGAAAGGGGCTAATTCAGTTGCGTGAAGTTCACAAAATCCTTAGAGAAAGAAAAGGTCATCAGATAAGTGCGGCAAGCACTCCTAACAACACCATTATAACTGTGTAGCATATCATCACCATAACCTTCACCATAACCATCAGCATGACCATCACCATGACCTTCAGCAGCAGCTCAGCTAATACGGAAAACATTCTCCAGAATGTCTATAAGGGTTCCTGTGAAAATAGCTGCATGGCTCAGCTGTACCAACATCAATTCTTACAAAACTGTGACGCCAATTGCCGCTACCATGATTAACAGTACCAACAAACAATCCTCTTTGATATCCACCGAGAGTTTCTACCAGCTGTGACACTTAGTGACACGAGCCACACGCCCCACAAAAACCACTCACCTGCAGAAATTAGCATTATCGAGAAGAATCCAATGGCCTTGACGAGCTGCAGTAACTAGTAAACTGTCAACCCACTTGAAGCAGCCAGCATCCATGGTGGTCGTAGATGAAAGCACAGATGCCAAGCTGTCCAATTTCTCCTTCAAAACAGTAATTGCCGCATGGACACCTGAACACAAAAGGCAGCAGGTTATGCAATGAGAACGGTCAACCTGGCAAATAGCCAACCTCAGGTACAGCCGTGACAAGTGAATAACGGCGACACTATCTTCCGAGCCAGTAACCATGTGACTGCATACGTTTGACAACTCGCTAATAACACCACTGTTCTTGTGCCCAGCCGAGGATCGCTATTCACAAGGTTGACTGTAGTTACTCATGCACTCATGATACACAAATACAGCGACACACAGCCAGACTCGTGTCTAGTGCTTATCACGTAGGGCACAGAAGGCGGGTCTTTATAGACAGGTGTCAACTTTCAAGTTTTAACGCAGGTTCAAGTGTCGGTAGCAACATGAACCGAAAAGAGAGGTATCACAGCAGTCACTAAACCCAGGATTTGCCGCAGCTGTTGCGACAACACAGTGGTGATGATATGTACTCTTGGAATCTCTACCATGTCTTGAAAACTTTGTGCTAACAAAAAGAAAATGCGGCCTCAGGTAGAACATCAACACAAACCCAGGTGTACAGGATAAGCGCACATTGTGGCATTGCAGAGGAACTTGAACTTGTTAGTCGCATTATCTCCACTTCACACAATGAACTAGCACTGATACAGTCAATGTATGTAGAGGGACAAAAACTGGAAGTTCTCCAAAAGTAAACATTTGTCGTAAGCCGCTCTTTCTACTGAGCTTCCAGTGTACTAGTAGTGAATCAAAGACTGACCTCCCATTCCCGCTGCCTTCAGCATAGATGAAATACAGTAGAGCACAAAATGACACTGCTGAAAGTGCTCTGGGGTCAGCTCTGCAGAACAAACAGCAAAAATCAACATAATATATTATATATACGGCGCCAAAAAATACAAAAATCAACACACGCAGCCATAAGCATATCATCAACTACTTTCGATGATAGTCTGACGCGGCCAACTCTGTTTGCATGATTGAACGTAAAACTAATTCATACAGAGCAAAGTTCTTTACCTTGGTGATTCATGGCCTTCAGACAGGTCAACTCAGTGTAGAGCTTATCAATCTCAGTGCAAGTGGGTGACAGATTGGCCCACACCTCACGGGCAGTGTTCAGAAAAGCACTGTAAGAGAGCGCTTCCCGAATACACTCCTGTGCAAAATGCTCAACATCTGTAATGAGCTCCAGCCACTTCTTGACATTATCCACCTAAGCAAGCATGGGAGTAGGTAAACATCACACTACAGATTTCAGGAGTTGGTGAGCAATTGCACAATATGCATACTATCAATGTCAACATCGACAAAGGAAGAAGCAGTAACAGCAGCACCAATACCAATACCGTAAAACTAAAAAACCATAATGCTTGGCAACCCCTGTGATTAGAGATCACTGTGATTAGATTAGAGACCACCTGTGTCCACCTGTGTCCACCTGTGTCCACCTGTGTCCACCTGTGTCCACCTGTGTCCACCTGTGTCCACCTGTGCAACGAGACTAGTCATTTCAGGATCCAAACCGTGTTGCTATACATGATTTGCACCTCTGCTGACAGAGCACCTCTGTCTATAATGATGGGTATTCTGTGCTCCATAGGGTGATTGCTAATTCTAAACACAGGTTATCACTGCATAACTCAAAGGAAATGATCCTCTCACCTGCTCAAATCCACCCAGCAGTTCGGTGGTGTCCATAGCACTATTGACAGGCATTTCTACCAGTTTCAGGCCACAACAGTACGCCAGTGTTCGAATAACAGCCGACCTCCTGCTTGAAGAAGGTCCAACCTGGCACAGGGACAGTATATTAGAGAAGACAAAGATTAACAACACAAAATTAATATGAGGGTTGGCTATGCGGAACAACCAGCACGCAAAACAGGCAACTCATATTTCACAGGAAAAAAAGGTCCTATTCTCAGAATCTGACTTACCAGAATCGTCATCCAGCCCATTTGCAACGATGTGGCCAATGCTTCCAATGCGGAGTTATCCTCATGGTTGAACGTGTATGAACATGGTGGTGGCCTTTCTTCAGAGCGAGGTAGTATCACTTGACCAAGCTACAAACATGGCAAAAACAGGACAACATTCGGTGTGTTGTATCAAAGCTTGCTTTGATCAGATGGCCAAAGCTGTTACCACCCACAAGTCCAAATGCTACAGTCATGGCTACACAAACTACACACACTGGCATGAATGAGATGGGTTCTGTACCTGAATTCTGCTTGGTGACATGAGAATGCAACCGCCCAAGTGAAACAGCGATGTCTCCTTGGCATAGTTGAACGTCTCCACATACAGCTTGAGCACCTGCGAAGAAGAGTCAAACATACAGAGAATGTGTACCAGAAATAGTGTAAACCATCGCGCTGCCAAGCTGCAGCTTCACTGCTGCCGACCGGCGCACGCACACTGTTGACAATGAGACTTCAATAATTGCCATGGGGTGCGTATGGAATTGGTCTGAAGCGTAATTAGAAATAAGCTGACGAATTCAGTTGGTTCACATTGGCAGGGGCGACTGAGGGTGGTCAGAAGGATGCTCCCAGCTCCAAAGCACAGCGGCAACACGCGAGGCAAAGCAGTGGGTGCATGCTCGAAGCATTGCAGTGGCTGTGCACCCAGCAAACCTCAAGAGCTGAGCTAGTCAACAAAAATTTAGTCTTATGGTGGAGAAGCGACCTCCTTCTAAAGAGATGGTTACTGTACCATAGAAAAGGGCTAACAAACCCCAACCCAGCAACCCCAGCAAGACCGCCTAACCTGCATTCGGTCGGTCGGGTGTCGCATTCGCTGCGCATACAGCAAGTCAACAAACTGGCCTGGGCTGAGTGGACCTCCATTCTGCATAGACCAAACGCAGTGCAACAAAAGACAGCAAAACAATGAGACCGGTACATGTCTTGCACTCCATAAAGTGTTTCTTCTAAAGGCACAGAAAAAACACTGGATTGTCACGGCATGCAGTGGTAATGGCACAAACTGTAGTCTTGTATTTAGGGCTTCATCTTCCTTAGATTTGCAATGCCACGATTCCTTCCGTCTACCCACTCTCACAATGAGACTGTCTGTGGTGCTCCCATAAACTATAAAGAATGAAACCCAACACCTTCCCGCACGGCTCTCTGCCCTAACCATGCGCACGATTGGGGTGGCGGGTGGTGCGACCTCATGGGTAGCTGTCATTCGAGTGCAACTGTGTGTGTGCGTGCGTGCGCACGTGAGTGTGTGCATGCGCAGGTGTGTCTCGACAGCCTTGGTGCACCTGCAACCAAGACAAGAAATCATACCTGATATGTCATCATAAGATCGCACCAACGGAACACATCTCTGAGGTTGAACTCCCACAAGCCGGCTGACAGGCTAATTGAACGCTCCACATTGATTGCCTTGTGAACCTATGACACAGGCAGCACAGGCAGCAGCATAGATAGAAAGAGTACAGTACTCGTACAAAGAAAGCACACAATAAATTTACGACACCTCTCATTCAAAGTCCAGTGCTGCTCGATGGAATCCGACCACGCCAGCCAAATAGTGCTGGACGCTGTGCAGCCCTGGACCTGTGAGCTGGTGGAGGGCGCTAACTTATCCAAGAGATCGGATTTCATTGACCAGCACCGCACGTGAATGTGTATCAACGCACACTTATCAACCGTATGAACCAGCCAACTATGCAGAACACGCTTCGCCTCAACAACAGTTGCAAGGCGTCCGGGAAGAGATGATTTTGTCCCAGTTTTTGGAAGAGCTTGATCTGATTCGTTGCTGAGTGGAATGCTCACTTATTGTCAACAGGGATCAAGAATAACAAGAATGCAATCTTCATTACACATTTCGCCGGGTGTTGTCATATCTGAGAAACAAGTGCTGCAGGGGGCCAAGTAAGACAAACTGGACAGACGAAGAGGATGATAACAGACAAAAGGTCTTGGACAGTGCTGCATGGCCTACCTTGGCATTGAAGGAGATCATATTCTTCAGCATTTCCTGTGGAATTGAAGGGTAGATGGCTTTACCGATGAACAAAAGATCGTCGGCTGTAAGTGGCTCCACATATACCTAAACAACACAAGAACAGGAACAGTCATTTAACTCTAACTCATCGAAACACACAAAGACACAGACACACAGGTATAAAATCAGAGTCTAGCGACAAGTGCCATGTTCATGACAGACATCACATGGTGGTCCAATCTACCTGAGTAAACCTGTTGAGGAAAGACTTGGGAAGACCTTTACGTCCGCCGCCCTGTTGAAGTGGGTTCTGGCATGCAAAGATTCGCGTTGAGCCATGCTGGACTTTGAATGACTTGCCCAACTCTGGAATATACACCTACAAGCAAACAGAATAAAAAAATACAAACATATGTCACATATCACACCAAGTTCCCCTCAACATTTCATCTTGATTGTTGATGAATGCTAGGAAAGCACTGAGAAAGCAGAGGTAGGACATCACCAGCAAACATGCACATGTGTAGAAGTACCTGGTATGCCAATAGTACTCATGAGTAAGAAGATGACAATCAAGTCCTTCACTCATTCTCAAACTCATGAATGCTAGCAACCGATCAAAGCCCCGGAAGAGTGGTATCCAAGCGACCATGGTCGACAGCACATCAAACAGATATGACCACTACATGAACCTCATACAGCAGCAACTCTCGCAGACCGGAGCCATAAAGCAAAGATCATACAGCCTAGCACAACATCATCCATGATATGCCAATAGATACTGTGGGTATTGTGCTGATAGAATGTTCTGCGTGGCGGGCAGGACCAGCAGTACAGGCAGCAGTGCACACTTTACACTATCCACACCACAATTCAGGACTTCCATCTTACAAATAAAGTGTACAAGCGTGTGAACAGCATACATGTACTTCAATTTCCAAAAGAGGTAAATAGGTATGCCCACAGCGTGCACATGGAACTGCTGTCAACAACATTTTCCCCACAAAACATAGGTGTGGATACCAGATACAAGGCAGAGATAAGGAAAAACTGCACTCACCTCTCCGCGATGATCCAGGCATGCATTGAGGCCTTCCAAGACAGACTGCGAGGCCAGGTTCAACTGCAGGGGTAAGAAGAAAGAGATGCCAACAGCCTCCGAGTCACAACAGAAGTGTTAGAATGGGAATCTACGGGCGGGAGACAGCGTATAAACGTGATCATTTCAGCAAACAGCTGTATGGTTAACCCATTTTCATTTTTGTTTCTGTAGTGTAGTGATATAAGATAATACAGAGCATGAAGGGGTATATCATTTGGGGTGGCAAATAAAAGAAAGAAGTCAGACTCTGCCCATTGAGACTTCTTTGTCGGCCACTAGCAAAAGTGTCCAAATGGTATGAGCACAGCATAGAGATAAATATGTAATAGAGCTTCAAAGTGAATGTACAGATGTTGGACACGTAAACACAGCACACAAAACTTGCAAACTCACAGCTCAAACCATCTTAGACATAGGTAAAGACAATAATGAGAGAAAAGCTGTTGACCAACCTCATCCAGCATGATCCAGTGGCCCTCCTTCAATGCGCTGAGAAAGGGACCGTCCCTCCACGCAAACTGACCACCCTTACCATTCTCCACGGGTAAGTCAGCACCAAACAAGTCCGTCACATCCTAAAGGGAAAATAGAGCAAGTAGCACACACACGTGCAAGCGCACGCGCGCGCACACACACACACACACACACACACACACACACACACACACACACACACACACACACACACACACACACATACACACGTCAAACACACATGGGAAACACAAGGTGGGCTCAGCTCATCCAAGAAATAAAGCACATCAGTCGAGGAGATAAATGCAATATATTCAACTGAAATATGCCTGTATGATACTTCGGAGTAACACTGCTACAATACTGTAAAGAAAAAGAGAAAAAAACTCAGAAGTTGCAACTGACTCGTTTCAAACAATGCTGTAGACATGGAAAAAAACGATCGTGTCATAAACGTTAGGTTCATGCGAGGGTAGGGCCAGACCTCGCTTAATCTGCTCAAACTAAATGCTAGTTGTCAACCAGTTTGGTGAGAGAGCCTGCTAAATGAGGACCGAATTAACAAGGTGAGAAAGTGATCAGGAGAGAGAGAGAAAGAGAAAAGGGTGGGGGGGGGTATAACTAACTCACAGTCTGTTCGGATAAGTTGATTCTGGTCATCTTGTAGCCAGTCTGTTTGGCAATGGCAGATATCAGACTGGTCTTGCCCACTCCGGGTGAGCCCTCCAGGAGTATTGGACGTTCCAACTTGAACGCACGCAACACACGCAGAGCATTCTCCGAAGTAGTAGGAGCTTTCAGTGCAAATGGCGGAGACACTACAGTGTTGGGACCTGTCAACACAATGCCGTGCAACAATGGAATACATCCTGTCAAACTGTACTCAGGGCTATTTCCGACATCTTACAGTCACTTCATAAGAAGTGGATTTGGCCACCATGATAAGCAACCCCAAAACTATAAGCTAACAACAAATATTTGGTGATCCTTAGTAAGGACTATGTATTGGCACAACTGTTCCTATTCATTAGTGCGAAAGAAGTAAATTGGGGGGGGGGGGGGGGGGGGCATCGTACCTACACAGAAAGTGTTCTCCACATACTGTAAGACATGTAAATATAACGAGGAAGTAAATCTAACGTTTTAACGACTGGCA